>NW_028295320.1:0-297358 GCF_964341445.2 Mesoplodon mirus
GGAGGATTGAGATGACAAAGGTATTGGAGCATTGTGATGACAAGGGCTTGGAGCATTGTGATGACAAGGGCATGGAACATTGTGTTGACAAGGTCACGGAGTATTGTGAAGACAGGTGTCAGGGAGCATTGTGATGACATAGGTCATGGTCCATTGTGATGACAATGGCATGAAGCATTGTGATGCCATGTGTCATGGAGGATTGTGATGACAAAGGTAATGGAACATTGTGATGACAAGGGCTTGGAGCATTGTGATGACAAGGGCCATTGAGAATTTTCATGACAAGGTCGTGAAGCATTGAGATTACAAGCACATGGAGCTTGCTATGACAGGGGTCATGGAGCATTGCGATGACAAGTGCGTGGAGAATTGTGATGTCAAGAGCATGAAGCATTGTGATGAGTAGTGTCATGGAACATTGTGATGAAAAGGACGTGGGGAATTTTGATGACAAAGGACATGTAGCATTGTGATGACCAGGGCATGGAGCATTGTGATGGCAAAATCGTGGAGCATTGTGATGAGAAGACCATGGAAAATTGTAATGATGAGCGTCATGGAGCACTGTAATGACAAGGGGCATGAAGCATTGTGATGATAGGTGTCATAGAGCATTGTGATGACAGGGGTCATGGAGCATTCTGATGACAAGGCTCATGGAGCATTCTGATGACAAGCTTGTGGAGTATTGTGATGACAATGGCATGGAGCATTGTGATGAAAAGGGCATGGAGCATTGTGATGAAAAAGGCATGGAGACTTTTCATGATAGGTTTCAAGGAGCATTTTGATGACAAGTGTCAGGGAGCATTGTGATGACATGTGTATTGAGCATTGTGATGACAAAGTTCATGGAGCATTGTGATGACAAGTGCATGGAGTATTGTGATGAAAGGAATCATGGAGCGTTTTGATGACAAGTGTTATGGAAAATTGTGATCACAAGGGTTTGGAGCATTGTGATGACAGAGGTCATGGATCATTTTGATTTCAAGGAGCATGGAGCATTGTGATGACAAGGGCATGAAGTAATGTGGTGCCAATGTTCACGGAGGATTGCGAATGACAATGGTAAAGAAGTATTGTGATGACAAGCGCATGGAGCATTGTGATGACAAGTCATGTAGCATTTTGCTGACATAGGCATGGAGCATTGTGATGACAAGGGTCATGGTACACTGCGATGACAATTGTCAGAGAGCATTGTGATTAGAGGGGTTATGGAACATTGTGATGACAAATGTCATGGAGCATTGTGATGAGAAGACCATGGATAATTGTGATGATGAGCGTCATGGGGCGTTGTGATGACAAGTGATATGGAACATTTTGATCACAAGGGTTTGGAGCATTGTGATGACAGAGGTCATGGAGCATGTTGATTTCATTGTGATGACAATAGCATGAAGCATTATGATGATGGGCATGGTGCATTGTGATGACAGGGTTCATGGAGCATTGAGATGACAAGGGCATGGAGCATTGTGATGAGAAAGCCATGGAGCATTCTGATGACATGTGTCATGGAGCTTTGTGATGACAAGGGCATGGAGCATTGTGAATACAGGGGTCCTGGAGCACTGTGATGACAAGGGTCATGGGGAAGTGTTATGAGAAGGCCATGGAAAATTGTGATGCCAGGGGACCTGGAGCATTGTTATGACAGGGGCAATGGAGCATTGTGATGACAAGGGCATGGGACATTGGTCTGAAAAGTTTCATGGATTATTGTGATGAGAGTGGGCATGGAGCACTGTGATGACAAGGGCACAGAACACAGTGATACATGGGTCATGGAGCATTGTAATGAGAAGGGCATGAAGCATTGTGATGAGAAGTGCATCAAGCATTGTGATGACAGGCGTCATGGAGCTTTGTGATGAAAAGGGCATGGAGCAATGTGAAAAGAGGGTTCCTGGAGCATTGTGATGACAATGGCATGGAGCATTGTGATGCCAAGGGTCATGGAGGTTTGTGATGATAAAGGTCATGCAGCATTTGGATGACAAGTGTGTGGTGCACTGTGATGAGAAGGGCAGGGAGCATTGTGATGACAGGGTCATGGAAGCAATTTGATGAAAAGGGTCATGGAATATTTTGATGACAAGTGTCATGGAACATTGTGATGTCAGGAGTGATGGAGCATTGTGATGATAAGTGCATGTAGCATTGTAATGACAGGGGTCATGGAGCTTTGTGATCACAAGGGCATGGAGCACTGTCATTACAGTGGTCTTGGGGCATTGTGATGAAAAGGGCATGGATCATTGTGATGAAATAACACGGAGCCTTTTCATGACAGGGTTCAAGGAGCATACTGACGACAAGTGTCAGGGAGCATTGTGATGACAAGTGTATTGAGCATTGTGATGACAAAGGCATGGAGCATTGTGATGAGAAGACCATGGATAATTGTGATGAGGAGCATCATGGGGCGTTGTGATGACAAGTGTTATGGAACACTGTGATCACAAGGGTTTGGAGCATTATGATGACAGAGGTCTTGGTGCATTTTGATTTCATTGTGATGGCAATAGCATGAAGCATTATGATGAAGGGCATGGTGCATTGTGATGACAGGGTTCATGGAGCATTGAGATGAAAAGCGGCATGGAGCTTTGTGATTACAGGGGTCTTGAAGCATTGTGATGACAAGGGCATGGAGCATTGTGATGAGAAAGCCATGGAGCATACTGATGACATGCGTCATGGAGCTTTGTGATGATAAGGGCATGGAACATTGTGATAACAGGGGTCTTGGAGCATTGTGATGACAAGGGTCATGGAGCCTTGTGATGACAAGGCCGTGGAACATTGTGATGTCAGTGGTCATGGAGCATAAGTCTGAAGTGTTTCATGGATTATTATGATGAGCGTGGACATGGAGCATTGTGATGAAAAGGCCACGGAACACTGTGATACATGGGTCATGGAGGATTGTAATTGAAAAGCCATGGAGTATTTTGATGAGAAGTGCATCGAGCATTGTGATGACAAGCGTCATGGGGCATTGTGATGCCAAGGGTCATGGAGCTTTGTGATGACAAAGGTTATGGAGCATTTTGATGACAAGGGCGTTGTGCATTGTGATGAGAAGGGCAGGAAGCATTGTGATGACAGGATCAAGGAGCAATTTGATGAAAAGTGTCAAGGAATATTTTGATGACAGAGGTTATGGAACATTGTGATGTCAAGGGTCATGGAGCATTGTGAGGACAAGGGCATGTAGCATTGTGATGACAGTGGTCATGGAACATTGTGATGACGGGTGAGGGATTATTGTGATGACTAGTGATGGAACCTTGTGATATCAGTTGTCAGAGAGCATTTTGATGAGAAGGGAATGGAGCATTGTGATGACAAGTTTTATGGAGCATTGTGATGACAATGTTGTAGAGCATTGTGTTGACAAGCGCAGGGCTTATTGTGATGACATGAGTACTGGAGCATTTTGCTGACATGGGCATGGAGCATTGTGATGACAAGGGTCATGGAGCATTGTGCTGACAAAGGAATGGGGCATTGTGATGACATGGTTCAAGGAGCTTTGTGATGAAAAGTTCATGGAGCATTGTGTTGACAGATGTCACAGAGCCTTGTGATGACGAGGGCATGGACCATTGTGATGACAAAAGCCATGAAGCACTGTGACGACTGGAGTCACGGAAGATTGTGATGACAGCGGTCATGGAGCATTGTGATGACAAGGGCATGGAGTATTGTGATGACAGTTGTCAGGGAGCATTGTGATGACATATGTCATGCTCCATTGTGATGACAATGGAATGGAGCATTGTGATGCCAAGTGTCATGGAGGATTGTGATGACAAATGTTATGGAGCATTGTGATGACAAGGGCTTCGAGCAATGTGATGAGAAGGCCATGGAGCCTTGTGATGACATGCGTCATGGAGCTTTGTGATGAAAAGGGCATGGAGCATTGTGATTACAGGGGTCTTGGAGCCTTGTGATGACAAGACCATGGAACATTGTGATGGCAGGGATCATGGAGCATTGTTATGACAGGGGTAATGGAGCATTGTGATGACAAGGACATGGATCATTGGTCTGAAATGTTTCATGGATTATTTTGATGAGAGTGGGCATGGAGCATTGTGATGACAAGGGCACGGATCACTGTGATACATGAGTCAGGGAGGATTGTAATGACAAGGGCGTGGAGAATTGTGATGAGAAGTGAATCGAGCATTTTGATGACAAGAGTCATGGAGCATTGTGATGACAACGGCATTGAGCAATGTGATGAGAGGGTTCATGGAGCATTGTGATGACAATAGCATGGAGCATTGTGATGCCAAGGATCAAGGAGCTTTGTGATGACAAAGGTCATGGAGAATTTTGATGACAAGGGCGTGATGCATTGTGATGAGAAGGGCATAGAGCTTGCTATGACAGGGGTCATGGAGCATTGCGATGACAAGTGCATGGAGAATTGTGATGACAAGAGCATGTAACATTGTGATGAGAAATGTCATGTAGCATTGTTATGAGGAGGACGTGGAGAAATGTGATGACAAGGACTTGGAGCATTGTGATGATCAGGGAATGGATCATTGTGATGGCAAGACCGTGGAGCATAGTGATGAGAAGTCCATGGATTCTGTTGATGACGAGTGTCATGGAGCACTCTAATTACAAGAGCCATGGAGCATTGTGATTACAGGTGTCATGGAGCATTGTGATGACAGGGGTCATGGAGCATTGTGATGACAAGTGTCATGGAGCATTGTGATGACAAGCTTGTGGAGTATTGTGATGACATTGGGATGGAGCATTGTGATGAAAAAGGCATGGAGTCTTTTTATGAGAGTGTTCAAGGAGCATTCTGACGACAAATGTCAGGGAGCATTGTGATGACAAGTGTATTGAGCATTGTGATGACAATGGTCATGGCACATTGTGATGACAAGGGCATGGAGTATTGTGATGACAGGCATCATGGAGCGTTGTGATGACACGTGTTATGGAACATTGTGATCACAAGCATTTAGAGCGTTGTGATGAAAGTGGTCATGGATCATTTTGATTTCAAGGAGCATGGAGCATTGTGATGCCAAGACCATGAAGCAATGTGATCCCAAGGTTCATGGAGGATTGTGATGACAAGCGCATGGAGCTTTGTGGTGACAAGGTCTTGTAGCATTTTGCTGAAAAAGGCATGGAGCATTGTGATTACAGGAGTCTTGGAGCATTGTGATGAAAAGGGCATGGACCATTGTGATGAAAAAGGCATGGAGCATTGTCATGACATGGTTCAAGTGCATACTGATGGCAAGTGCCAGGGAGCATTGTGATGACAAGTGTATTGTGCATTGTGATGACAAAGGTCATGGAGCATTGTGATGACAAGGGCATGGAGTATTGTGATGACAGGCATCATGGAGCATTGTGATGACAAGTGTTATGGAACATTGTGATTCCAAGGGTTTGGATCATAGTGATGACAGAGTTCATGGATCATTTTGATTTCAAGGAGCATGGAGCATTGTGATGACAAGGGCATGAAGCAATGTGATCCCAAGGTTCATGGAGGATTGTGATGACAAGAGCATGGAGCATTGTGAAGACAAGCTCATGTAGCATTTTTCTGACAAAGGCATGGAGCATAGTGATGACAAGGTTGATGGAGCACTGTGATGACAAGCGTCACGGAGCATTGTGATTACAGGGGACATGGAACATTGGGATGACATGAGCATGGATCTTGTGATGACAAGTGTCATGGAGTATTTTGATGACAAGAGTCCAGGATCATTGTGTTGTCAGGGGTCATGGAGCATTGTGATTACTGTGGTCATGGAGCATTGTGATGACAGGGGTCATGGAGCATTGTGATGAGAAGGTCATGGAGCATTGAGCTGAAAATATTCATGGAGTATTGAGATGACAAGGGAATGGAGCATTTTGATGACAACGTCCTGGAGCATTGTGATGAGCGGACCATGGAGCCTTGTGATGACAATTATCATGGAGCATTCTCACTAAAAGAGGCATGGGGCATTGTGATTACAGGGGTCTTGGAGCATTGTGATGACAAGTGCTAATAGCATTGTGATGAGAAGGCCATGGAGCATTCTGATAACATGCATCATGGAGCTTCGTGATGACAAGGGCATGGGACATTGTGATTACAGGGGTCTTGGAGTATTGTGATGAAAAGGGCATGGATCATTGTGATGAAAAAGGCATGGAGCCTTGTCATGACAGGGTTCAAGGAGCATACTGACGACAAATGTCAGGCAACGTTGTGATGACAAGTGTATTGAGCATTGTGATGACAAAGTTTATGGAGCATTGTGATGAGAAGACCATTGATAATTGTGATGACGAGCGTCATTGGGCATTGTGATGACAAGTGTTATGGAACACTGTGATCACTAGGGTTTGGAGCATGGTAATGACAGAGGTCATGGAGCATTTTGATTTCATTGTGATGACAAGAGCATGAAGCATTATGATGATGGGCATGGTGCATTGTGATGACAGGGTTCATGGAGCATTGAGATGAAAAGCGGCAAGGAGCATTGTGATTATAGGGGTCTTGGAGCATTGTGATGAGAAGGCCATGGAGCATTGTGATGAGAAGACCATGGAGCATACTGATGACATGCGTCATGGAGCTTTGTGATGACAAGGGCATGGAGCATTGTGATTACAGGGGTCTTGGAGCATTGTGATGACAAGGGTCATGGAGCCATGTGATGACAAGGCCGTGGAACACGGTGATGGCAGGTTTCATGGAGCATTGTTATGACAGTGATAATGGAGCATTGTGATGATAAGGTTATGGAGCATTGGTCTGAAAAGTTTCACGGATTATTGTGATGAGATTGGGCATGGAGCATTGTGATGACAAGGGCACGGAACACTGTGATACATTGGTCATGGAGGATTGTAATGACAAGGGCATGGAGCATTGTGATGAGAAGGGCATCGTGCGTTGTGATGACAAGCGTCATGGAGCGTTGTGATGACAAGGGCATGGAACAATGTGATGAGAGTGTTCATGGAGCATTGTGATGACAATGGCATGGGGCATTGTGATACCAAGGGTCATGGAGCTTTGGAATGAACAATGTCATGGAGCATTTTGATGACAAGGTCGTGGTGCATTGTGATGAGAAGGGCATGGAACATTGTGATGAGAAGGCCATGGAGCATACTGATGACATGCGTCATGGAGCTTTTGATGACAACGTCATGGGGCCTTTTGATTACAGGTGTCTTGGAGCATTGTGATGAAAAGGGCATGGATCATTGTGATGAAAAAGGCATGGAGCCTTGTCATGACAGGGTTCAAGGAGCATACTGACGAAAAGTGGCAGGGAGCATTGTGATGACAATTGTATTGAGCATTGTGATGACAAAGGTCATGGAGCATTGTGATGAGAAGACCATGGATAATTGTAATGACGAGCGTCATGGGGCGATGTGATAACAAGTGTTATGGAACATTGTGATTACAAGGGTTTGGAGCATTGTGAAGACAGAGGTCATGGAGCATTTTGATTTCATTGTGATGGCAATAGCATGAAGCATTATGATGATGGGCATGGTGCATTGTGATGACAGGGTTCATGGAGTTTTGAGATGAAAAGGGGCATGGAGCATTGGTCTGACAAGTTTCATGGATTATTGTGATGACAGTGAGCATGGCACATTGTGATGACAAGGGCATGGAATATTGTGATGACAAGGTCACGGAGTATTGTGAAGACAAGTGTCAGGGAGCATTGTGATGACATAGGTCATGGTCCATTGTGATGACAATGGCATGAAGCATTGTGATGCCATGTGTAATGGAGGATTGAGATGACAAAGGTATTGGAGCATTGTGATGACAAGGGCTTGGAGCATTGTGATGACAAGGGCATGGAACATTGTGTTGACAAGGTCACGGAGTATTGTGAAGACAGGTGTCAGGGAGCATTGTGATGACATAGGTCATGGTCCATTGTGATGACAATGGCATGAAGCATTGTGATGCCATGTGTCATGGAGGATTGTGATGACAAAGGTAATGGAACATTGTGATGACAAGGGCTTGGAGCATTGTGATGACAAGGGCCATTGAGAATTTTCATGACAAGGTCGTGAAGCATTGAGATTACAAGCACATGGAGCTTGCTATGACAGGGGTCATGGAGCATTGCGATGACAAGTGCGTGGAGAATTGTGATGTCAAGAGCATGAAGCATTGTGATGAGTAGTGTCATGGAACATTGTGATGAAAAGGACGTGGGGAATTTTGATGACAAAGGACATGTAGCATTGTGATGACCAGGGCATGGAGCATTGTGATGGCAAAATCGTGGAGCATTGTGATGAGAAGACCATGGAAAATTGTAATGATGAGCGTCATGGAGCACTGTAATGACAAGGGGCATGAAGCATTGTGATGATAGGTGTCATAGAGCATTGTGATGACAGGGGTCATGGAGCATTCTGATGACAAGGCTCATGGAGCATTCTGATGACAAGCTTGTGGAGTATTGTGATGACAATGGCATGGAGCATTGTGATGAAAAGGGCATGGAGCATTGTGATGAAAAAGGCATGGAGACTTTTCATGATAGGTTTCAAGGAGCATTTTGATGACAAGTGTCAGGGAGCATTGTGATGACATGTGTATTGAGCATTGTGATGACAAAGTTCATGGAGCATTGTGATGACAAGTGCATGGAGTATTGTGATGAAAGGAATCATGGAGCGTTTTGATGACAAGTGTTATGGAAAATTGTGATCACAAGGGTTTGGAGCATTGTGATGACAGAGGTCATGGATCATTTTGATTTCAAGGAGCATGGAGCATTGTGATGACAAGGGCATGAAGTAATGTGGTGCCAATGTTCACGGAGGATTGTGAATGACAATGGTAAAGAAGTATTGTGATGACAAGCGCATGGAGCATTGTGATGACAAGTCATGTAGCATTTTGCTGACATAGGCATGGAGCATTGTGATGACAAGGGTCATGGTACACTGCGATGACAATTGTCAGAGAGCATTGTGATTAGAGGGGTTATGGAACATTGTGATGACAAATGTCATGGAGCATTGTGATGAGAAGACCATGGATAATTGTGATGATGAGCGTCATGGGGCGTTGTGATGACAAGTGATATGGAACATTTTGATCACAAGGGTTTGGAGCATTGTGATGACAGAGGTCATGGAGCATGTTGATTTCATTGTGATGACAATAGCATGAAGCATTATGATGATGGGCATGGTGCATTGTGATGACAGGGTTCATGGAGCATTGAGATGACAAGGGCATGGAGCATTGTGATGAGAAAGCCATGGAGCATTCTGATGACATGTGTCATGGAGCTTTGTGATGACAAGGGCATGGAGCATTGTGAATACAGGGGTCCTGGAGCACTGTGATGACAAGGGTCATGGGGAAGTGTTATGAGAAGGCCATGGAATATTGTGATGCCAGGGGTCCTGGAGCATTGTTATGACAGGGGCAATGGAGCATTGTGATGACAAGGGCATGGGACATTGGTCTGAAAAGTTTCATGGATTATTGTGATGAGAGTGGGCATGGAGCACTGTGATGACAAGGGCACGGAACACAGTGATACATGGGTCATGGAGCATTGTAATGAGAAGGGCATGAAGCATTGTGATGAGAAGTGCATCAAGCATTGTGATGACAGGCGTCATGGAGCTTTGTGATGAAAAGGGCATGGAGCAATGTGAAAAGAGGGTTCCTGGAGCATTGTGATGACAATGGCATGGAGCATTGTGATGCCAAGGGTCATGGAGGTTTGTGATGATAAAGGTCATGCAGCATTTGGATGACAAGTGTGTGGTGCACTGTGATGAGAAGGGCAGGGAGCATTGTGATGACAGGGTCATGGAGCAATTTGATGAAAAGGGTCATGGAATATTTTGATGACAAGTGTCATGGAACATTGTGATGTCAGGAGTGATGGAGCATTGTGATGATAAGTGCATGTAGCATTGTAATGACAGGGGTCATGGAGCTTTGTGATCACAAGGGCATGGAGCACTGTCATTACAGTGGTCTTGGGGCATTGTGATGAAAAGGGCATGGATCATTGTGATGAAATAACACGGAGCCTTTTCATGACAGGGTTCAAGGAGCATACTGACGACAAGTGTCAGGGAGCATTGTGATGACAAGTGTATTGAGCATTGTGATGACAAAGGCATGGAGCATTGTGATGAGAAGACCATGGATAATTGTGATGAGGAGCATCATGGGGCGTTGTGATGACAAGTGTTATGGAACACTGTGATCACAAGGGTTTGGAGCATTATGATGACAGAGGTCTTGGTGCATTTTGATTTCATTGTGATGGCAATAGCATGAAGCATTATGATGAAGGGCATGGTGCATTGTGATGACAGGGTTCATGGAGCATTGAGATGAAAAGCGGCATGGAGCTTTGTGATTACAGGGGTCTTGAAGCATTGTGATGACAAGGGCATGGAGCATTGTGATGAGAAAGCCATGGAGCATACTGATGACATGCGTCATGGAGCTTTGTGATGATAAGGGCATGGAACATTGTGATAACAGGGGTCTTGGAGCATTGTGATGACAAGGGTCATGGAGCCTTGTGATGACAAGGCCGTGGAACATTGTGATGTCAGTGGTCATGGAGCATAAGTCTGAAGTGTTTCATGGATTATTATGATGAGCGTGGACATGGAGCATTGTGATGAAAAGGCCACGGAACACTGTGATACATGGGTCATGGAGGATTGTAATTGAAAAGCCATGGAGTATTTTGATGAGAAGTGCATCGAGCATTGTGATGACAAGCGTCATGGGGCATTGTGATGCCAAGGGTCATGGAGCTTTGTGATGACAAAGGTTATGGAGCATTTTGATGACAAGGGCGTTGTGCATTGTGATGAGAAGGGCAGGAAG
Source organism: Mesoplodon mirus (assembly GCF_964341445.2). Lineage (NCBI taxonomy): Eukaryota > Metazoa > Chordata > Mammalia > Artiodactyla > Ziphiidae > Mesoplodon > Mesoplodon mirus. The sequence goes on from NW_028295320.1 coordinate 10,934, forward strand.
CATTGTGATGACAGGATCAAGGAGCAATTTGATGAAAAGTGTCAAGGAATATTTTGATGACAGAGGTTATGGAACATTGTGATGTCAAGGGTCATGGAGCATTGTGAGGACAAGGGCATGTAGCATTGTGATGACAGTGGTCATGGAACATTGTGATGACGGGTGAGGGATTATTGTGATGACTAGTGATGGAACCTTGTGATATCAGTTGTCAGAGAGCATTTTGATGAGAAGGGAATGGAGCATTGTGATGACAAGTTTTATGGAGCATTGTGATGACAATGTTGTAGAGCATTGTGTTGACAAGCGCAGGGCTTATTGTGATGACATGAGTACTGGAGCATTTTGCTGACATGGGCATGGAGCATTGTGATGACAAGGGTCATGGAGCATTGTGCTGACAAAGGAATGGGGCATTGTGATGACATGGTTCAAGGAGCTTTGTGATGAAAAGTTCATGGAGCATTGTGTTGACAGATGTCACAGAGCCTTGTGATGACGAGGGCATGGACCATTGTGATGACAAAAGCCATGAAGCACTGTGACGACTGGAGTCACGGAAGATTGTGATGACAGCGGTCATGGAGCATTGTGATGACAAGGGCATGGAGTATTGTGATGACAGTTGTCAGGGAGCATTGTGATGACATATGTCATGCTCCATTGTGATGACAATGGAATGGAGCATTGTGATGCCAAGTGTCATGGAGGATTGTGATGACAAATGTTATGGAGCATTGTGATGACAAGGGCTTCGAGCAATGTGATGAGAAGGCCATGGAGCCTTGTGATGACATGCGTCATGGAGCTTTGTGATGAAAAGGGCATGGAGCATTGTGATTACAGGGGTCTTGGAGCCTTGTGATGACAAGACCATGGAACATTGTGATGGCAGGGATCATGGAGCATTGTTATGACAGGGGTAATGGAGCATTGTGATGACAAGGACATGGATCATTGGTCTGAAATGTTTCATGGATTATTTTGATGAGAGTGGGCATGGAGCATTGTGATGACAAGGGCACGGATCACTGTGATACATGAGTCAGGGAGGATTGTAATGACAAGGGCGTGGAGAATTGTGATGAGAAGTGAATCGAGCATTTTGATGACAAGAGTCATGGAGCATTGTGATGACAACGGCATTGAGCAATGTGATGAGAGGGTTCATGGAGCATTGTGATGACAATAGCATGGAGCATTGTGATGCCAAGGATCAAGGAGCTTTGTGATGACAAAGGTCATGGAGAATTTTGATGACAAGGGCGTGATGCATTGTGATGAGAAGGGCATAGAGCTTGCTATGACAGGGGTCATGGAGCATTGCGATGACAAGTGCATGGAGAATTGTGATGACAAGAGCATGTAACATTGTGATGAGAAATGTCATGTAGCATTGTTATGAGGAGGACGTGGAGAAATGTGATGACAAGGGACTTGGAGCATTGTGATGATCAGGGAATGGATCATTGTGATGGCAAGACCGTGGAGCATAGTGATGAGAAGTCCATGGATTCTGTTGATGACGAGTGTCATGGAGCACTCTAATTACAAGAGCCATGGAGCATTGTGATTACAGGTGTCATGGAGCATTGTGATGACAGGGGTCATGGAGCATTGTGATGACAAGTGTCATGGAGCATTGTGATGACAAGCTTGTGGAGTATTGTGATGACATTGGGATGGAGCATTGTGATGAAAAAGGCATGGAGTCTTTTTATGAGAGTGTTCAAGGAGCATTCTGACGACAAATGTCAGGGAGCATTGTGATGACAAGTGTATTGAGCATTGTGATGACAATGGTCATGGCACATTGTGATGACAAGGGCATGGAGTATTGTGATGACAGGCATCATGGAGCGTTGTGATGACACGTGTTATGGAACATTGTGATCACAAGCATTTAGAGCGTTGTGATGAAAGTGGTCATGGATCATTTTGATTTCAAGGAGCATGGAGCATTGTGATGCCAAGACCATGAAGCAATGTGATCCCAAGGTTCATGGAGGATTGTGATGACAAGCGCATGGAGCTTTGTGGTGACAAGGTCTTGTAGCATTTTGCTGAAAAAGGCATGGAGCATTGTGATTACAGGAGTCTTGGAGCATTGTGATGAAAAGGGCATGGACCATTGTGATGAAAAAGGCATGGAGCATTGTCATGACATGGTTCAAGTGCATACTGATGGCAAGTGCCAGGGAGCATTGTGATGACAAGTGTATTGTGCATTGTGATGACAAAGGTCATGGAGCATTGTGATGACAAGGGCATGGAGTATTGTGATGACAGGCATCATGGAGCATTGTGATGACAAGTGTTATGGAACATTGTGATTCCAAGGGTTTGGATCATAGTGATGACAGAGTTCATGGATCATTTTGATTTCAAGGAGCATGGAGCATTGTGATGACAAGGGCATGAAGCAATGTGATCCCAAGGTTCATGGAGGATTGTGATGACAAGAGCATGGAGCATTGTGAAGACAAGCTCATGTAGCATTTTTCTGACAAAGGCATGGAGCATAGTGATGACAAGGTTGATGGAGCACTGTGATGACAAGCGTCACGGAGCATTGTGATTACAGGGGACATGGAACATTGGGATGACATGAGCATGGATCTTGTGATGACAAGTGTCATGGAGTATTTTGATGACAAGAGTCCAGGATCATTGTGTTGTCAGGGGTCATGGAGCATTGTGATTACTGTGGTCATGGAGCATTGTGATGACAGGGGTCATGGAGCATTGTGATGAGAAGGTCATGGAGCATTGAGCTGAAAATATTCATGGAGTATTGAGATGACAAGGGAATGGAGCATTTTGATGACAACGTCCTGGAGCATTGTGATGAGCGGACCATGGAGCCTTGTGATGACAATTATCATGGAGCATTCTCACTAAAAGAGGCATGGGGCATTGTGATTACAGGGGTCTTGGAGCATTGTGATGACAAGTGCTAATAGCATTGTGATGAGAAGGCCATGGAGCATTCTGATAACATGCATCATGGAGCTTCGTGATGACAAGGGCATGGGACATTGTGATTACAGGGGTCTTGGAGTATTGTGATGAAAAGGGCATGGATCATTGTGATGAAAAAGGCATGGAGCCTTGTCATGACAGGGTTCAAGGAGCATACTGACGACAAATGTCAGGCAACGTTGTGATGACAAGTGTATTGAGCATTGTGATGACAAAGTTTATGGAGCATTGTGATGAGAAGACCATTGATAATTGTGATGACGAGCGTCATTGGGCATTGTGATGACAAGTGTTATGGAACACTGTGATCACTAGGGTTTGGAGCATGGTAATGACAGAGGTCATGGAGCATTTTGATTTCATTGTGATGACAAGAGCATGAAGCATTATGATGATGGGCATGGTGCATTGTGATGACAGGGTTCATGGAGCATTGAGATGAAAAGCGGCAAGGAGCATTGTGATTATAGGGGTCTTGGAGCATTGTGATGAGAAGGCCATGGAGCATTGTGATGAGAAGACCATGGAGCATACTGATGACATGCGTCATGGAGCTTTGTGATGACAAGGGCATGGAGCATTGTGATTACAGGGGTCTTGGAGCATTGTGATGACAAGGGTCATGGAGCCATGTGATGACAAGGCCGTGGAACACGGTGATGGCAGGTTTCATGGAGCATTGTTATGACAGTGATAATGGAGCATTGTGATGATAAGGTTATGGAGCATTGGTCTGAAAAGTTTCACGGATTATTGTGATGAGATTGGGCATGGAGCATTGTGATGACAAGGGCACGGAACACTGTGATACATTGGTCATGGAGGATTGTAATGACAAGGGCATGGAGCATTGTGATGAGAAGGGCATCGTGCGTTGTGATGACAAGCGTCATGGAGCGTTGTGATGACAAGGGCATGGAACAATGTGATGAGAGTGTTCATGGAGCATTGTGATGACAATGGCATGGGGCATTGTGATACCAAGGGTCATGGAGCTTTGGAATGAACAATGTCATGGAGCATTTTGATGACAAGGTCGTGGTGCATTGTGATGAGAAGGGCATGGAACATTGTGATGAGAAGGCCATGGAGCATACTGATGACATGCGTCATGGAGCTTTTGATGACAACGTCATGGGGCCTTTTGATTACAGGTGTCTTGGAGCATTGTGATGAAAAGGGCATGGATCATTGTGATGAAAAAGGCATGGAGCCTTGTCATGACAGGGTTCAAGGAGCATACTGACGAAAAGTGGCAGGGAGCATTGTGATGACAATTGTATTGAGCATTGTGATGACAAAGGTCATGGAGCATTGTGATGAGAAGACCATGGATAATTGTAATGACGAGCGTCATGGGGCGATGTGATAACAAGTGTTATGGAACATTGTGATTACAAGGGTTTGGAGCATTGTGAAGACAGAGGTCATGGAGCGTTTTGATTTCATTGTGATGGCAATAGCATGAAGCATTATGATGATGGGCATGGTGCATTGTGATGACAGGGTTCATGGAGTTTTGAGATGAAAAGGGGCATGGAGCATTGGTCTGGCAAGTTTCATGGATTATTGTGATGACAGTGAGCATGGCACATTGTGATGACAAGGGCATGGAATATTGTGATGACAAGGTCACGGAGTATTGTGAAGACAAGTGTCAGGGAGCATTGTGATGACATAGGTCATGGTCCATTGTGATGACAATGGCATGAAGCATTGTGATGCCATGTGTAATGGAGGATTGAGATGACAAAGGTATTGGAGCATTGTGATGACAAGGGCTTGGAGCATTGTGATGACAAGGGCATGGAACATTGTGTTGACAAGGTCACGGAGTATTGTGAAGACAGGTGTCAGGGAGCATTGTGATGACATAGGTCATGGTCCATTGTGATGACAATGGCATGAAGCATTGTGATGCCATGTGTCATGGAGGATTGTGATGACAAAGGTAATGGAACATTGTGATGACAAGGGCTTGGAGCATTGTGATGACAAGGGCCATTGAGAATTTTCATGACAAGGTCGTGAAGCATTGAGATTACAAGCACATGGAGCTTGCTATGACAGGGGTCATGGAGCATTGCGATGACAAGTGCGTGGAGAATTGTGATGTCAAGAGCATGAAGCATTGTGATGAGTAGTGTCATGGAACATTGTGATGAAAAGGACGTGGGGAATTTTGATGACAAAGGACATGTAGCATTGTGATGACCAGGGCATGGAGCATTGTGATGGCAAAATCGTGGAGCATTGTGATGAGAAGACCATGGAAAATTGTAATGATGAGCGTCATGGAGCACTGTAATGACAAGGGGCATGAAGCATTGTGATGATAGGTGTCATAGAGCATTGTGATGACAGGGGTCATGGAGCATTCTGATGACAAGGCTCATGGAGCATTCTGATGACAAGCTTGTGGAGTATTGTGATGACAATGGCATGGAGCATTGTGATGAAAAGGGCATGGAGCATTGTGATGAAAAAGGCATGGAGACTTTTCATGATAGGTTTCAAGGAGCATTTTGATGACAAGTGTCAGGGAGCATTGTGATGACATGTGTATTGAGCATTGTGATGACAAAGTTCATGGAGCATTGTGATGACAAGTGCATGGAGTATTGTGATGAAAGGAATCATGGAGCGTTTTGATGACAAGTGTTATGGAAAATTGTGATCACAAGGGTTTGGAGCATTGTGATGACAGAGGTCATGGATCATTTTGATTTCAAGGAGCATGGAGCATTGTGATGACAAGGGCATGAAGTAATGTGGTGCCAATGTTCACGGAGGATTGCGAATGACAATGGTAAAGAAGTATTGTGATGACAAGCGCATGGAGCATTGTGATGACAAGTCATGTAGCATTTTGCTGACATAGGCATGGAGCATTGTGATGACAAGGGTCATGGTACACTGCGATGACAATTGTCAGAGAGCATTGTGATTAGAGGGCTTATGGAACATTGTGATGACAAATGTCATGGAGCATTGTGATGAGAAGACCATGGATAATTGTGATGATGAGCGTCATGGGGCGTTGTGATGACAAGTGATATGGAACATTTTGATCACAAGGGTTTGGAGCATTGTGATGACAGAGGTCATGGAGCATGTTGATTTCATTGTGATGACAATAGCATGAAGCATTATGATGATGGGCATGGTGCATTGTGATGACAGGGTTCATGGAGCATTGAGATGACAAGGGCATGGAGCATTGTGATGAGAAAGCCATGGAGCATTCTGATGACATGTGTCATGGAGCTTTGTGATGACAAGGGCATGGAGCATTGTGAATACAGGGGTCCTGGAGCACTGTGATGACAAGGGTCATGGGGAAGTGTTATGAGAAGGCCATGGAAAATTGTGATGCCAGGGGACCTGGAGCATTGTTATGACAGGGGCAATGGAGCATTGTGATGACAAGGGCATGGGACATTGGTCTGAAAAGTTTCATGGATTATTGTGATGAGAGTGGGCATGGAGCACTGTGATGACAAGGGCACGGAACACAGTGATACATGGGTCATGGAGCATTGTAATGAGAAGGGCATGAAGCATTGTGATGAGAAGTGCATCAAGCATTGTGATGACAGGCGTCATGGAGCTTTGTGATGAAAAGGGCATGGAGCAATGTGAAAAGAGGGTTCCTGGAGCATTGTGATGACAATGGCATGGAGCATTGTGATGCCAAGGGTCATGGAGGTTTGTGATGATAAAGGTCATGCAGCATTTGGATGACAAGTGTGTGGTGCACTGTGATGAGAAGGGCAGGGAGCATTGTGATGACAGGGTCATGGAGCAATTTGATGAAAAGGGTCATGGAATATTTTGATGACAAGTGTCATGGAACATTGTGATGTCAGGAGTGATGGAGCATTGTGATGATAAGTGCATGTAGCATTGTAATGACAGGGGTCATGGAGCTTTGTGATCACAAGGGCATGGAGCACTGTCATTACAGTGGTCTTGGGGCATTGTGATGAAAAGGGCATGGATCATTGTGATGAAATAACACGGAGCCTTTTCATGACAGGGTTCAAGGAGCATACTGACGACAAGTGTCAGGGAGCATTGTGATGACAAGTGTATTGAGCATTGTGATGACAAAGGCATGGAGCATTGTGATGAGAAGACCATGGATAATTGTGATGAGGAGCATCATGGGGCGTTGTGATGACAAGTGTTATGGAACACTGTGATCACAAGGGTTTGGAGCATTATGATGACAGAGGTCTTGGTGCATTTTGATTTCATTGTGATGGCAATAGCATGAAGCATTATGATGAAGGGCATGGTGCATTGTGATGACAGGGTTCATGGAGCATTGAGATGAAAAGCGGCATGGAGCTTTGTGATTACAGGGGTCTTGAAGCATTGTGATGACAAGGGCATGGAGCATTGTGATGAGAAAGCCATGGAGCATACTGATGACATGCGTCATGGAGCTTTGTGATGATAAGGGCATGGAACATTGTGATAACAGGGGTCTTGGAGCATTGTGATGACAAGGGTCATGGAGCCTTGTGATGACAAGGCCGTGGAACATTGTGATGTCAGTGGTCATGGAGCATAAGTCTGAAGTGTTTCATGGATTATTATGATGAGCGTGGACATGGAGCATTGTGATGAAAAGGCCACGGAACACTGTGATACATGGGTCATGGAGGATTGTAATTGAAAAGCCATGGAGTATTTTGATGAGAAGTGCATCGAGCATTGTGATGACAAGCGTCATGGGGCATTGTGATGCCAAGGGTCATGGAGCTTTGTGATGACAAAGGTTATGGAGCATTTTGATGACAAGGGCGTTGTGCATTGTGATGAGAAGGGCAGGAAGCATTGTGATGACAGGATCAAGGAGCAATTTGATGAAAAGTGTCAAGGAATATTTTGATGACAGAGGTTATGGAACATTGTGATGTCAAGGGTCATGGAGCATTGTGAGGACAAGGGCATGTAGCATTGTGATGACAGTGGTCATGGAACATTGTGATGACGGGTGAGGGATTATTGTGATGACTAGTGATGGAACCTTGTGATATCAGTTGTCAGAGAGCATTTTGATGAGAAGGGAATGGAGCATTGTGATGACAAGTTTTATGGAGCATTGTGATGACAATGTTGTAGAGCATTGTGTTGACAAGCGCAGGGCTTATTGTGATGACATGAGTACTGGAGCATTTTGCTGACATGGGCATGGAGCATTGTGATGACAAGGGTCATGGAGCATTGTGCTGACAAAGGAATGGGGCATTGTGATGACATGGTTCAAGGAGCTTTGTGATGAAAAGTTCATGGAGCATTGTGTTGACAGATGTCACAGAGCCTTGTGATGACGAGGGCATGGACCATTGTGATGACAAAAGCCATGAAGCACTGTGACGACTGGAGTCACGGAAGATTGTGATGACAGCGGTCATGGAGCATTGTGATGACAAGGGCATGGAGTATTGTGATGACAGTTGTCAGGGAGCATTGTGATGACATATGTCATGCTCCATTGTGATGACAATGGAATGGAGCATTGTGATGCCAAGTGTCATGGAGGATTGTGATGACAAATGTTATGGAGCATTGTGATGACAAGGGCTTCGAGCAATGTGATGAGAAGGCCATGGAGCCTTGTGATGACATGCGTCATGGAGCTTTGTGATGAAAAGGGCATGGAGCATTGTGATTACAGGGGTCTTGGAGCCTTGTGATGACAAGACCATGGAACATTGTGATGGCAGGGATCATGGAGCATTGTTATGACAGGGGTAATGGAGCATTGTGATGACAAGGACATGGATCATTGGTCTGAAATGTTTCATGGATTATTTTGATGAGAGTGGGCATGGAGCATTGTGATGACAAGGGCACGGATCACTGTGATACATGAGTCAGGGAGGATTGTAATGACAAGGGCGTGGAGAATTGTGATGAGAAGTGAATCGAGCATTTTGATGACAAGAGTCATGGAGCATTGTGATGACAACGGCATTGAGCAATGTGATGAGAGGGTTCATGGAGCATTGTGATGACAATAGCATGGAGCATTGTGATGCCAAGGATCAAGGAGCTTTGTGATGACAAAGGTCATGGAGAATTTTGATGACAAGGGCGTGATGCATTGTGATGAGAAGGGCATAGAGCTTGCTATGACAGGGGTCATGGAGCATTGCGATGACAAGTGCATGGAGAATTGTGATGACAAGAGCATGTAACATTGTGATGAGAAATGTCATGTAGCATTGTTATGAGGAGGACGTGGAGAAATGTGATGACAAGGGACTTGGAGCATTGTGATGATCAGGGAATGGATCATTGTGATGGCAAGACCGTGGAGCATAGTGATGAGAAGTCCATGGATTCTGTTGATGACGAGTGTCATGGAGCACTCTAATTACAAGAGCCATGGAGCATTGTGATTACAGGTGTCATGGAGCATTGTGATGACAGGGGTCATGGAGCATTGTGATGACAAGTGTCATGGAGCATTGTGATGACAAGCTTGTGGAGTATTGTGATGACATTGGGATGGAGCATTGTGATGAAAAAGGCATGGAGTCTTTTTATGAGAGTGTTCAAGGAGCATTCTGACGACAAATGCCAGGGAGCATTGTGATGACAAGTGTATTGAGCATTGTGATGACAATGGTCATGGCACATTGTGATGACAAGGGCATGGAGTATTGTGATGACAGGCATCATGGAGCGTTGTGATGACACGTGTTATGGAACATTGTGATCACAAGCATTTAGAGCGTTGTGATGAAAGTGGTCATGGATCATTTTGATTTCAAGGAGCATGGAGCATTGTGATGCCAAGACCATGAAGCAATGTGATCCCAAGGTTCATGGAGGATTGTGATGACAAGCGCATGGAGCTTTGTGGTGACAAGGTCTTGTAGCATTTTGCTGAAAAAGGCATGGAGCATTGTGATTACAGGAGTCTTGGAGCATTGTGATGAAAAGGGCATGGACCATTGTGATGAAAAAGGCATGGAGCATTGTCATGACATGGTTCAAGTGCATACTGATGGCAAGTGCCAGGGAGCATTGTGATGACAAGTGTATTGTGCATTGTGATGACAAAGGTCATGGAGCATTGTGATGACAAGGGCATGGAGTATTGTGATGACAGGCATCATGGAGCATTGTGATGACAAGTGTTATGGAACATTGTGATTCCAAGGGTTTGGATCATAGTGATGACAGAGTTCATGGATCATTTTGATTTCAAGGAGCATGGAGCATTGTGATGACAAGGGCATGAAGCAATGTGATCCCAAGGTTCATGGAGGATTGTGATGACAAGAGCATGGAGCATTGTGAAGACAAGCTCATGTAGCATTTTTCTGACAAAGGCATGGAGCATAGTGATGACAAGGTTGATGGAGCACTGTGATGACAAGCGTCACGGAGCATTGTGATTACAGGGGACATGGAACATTGGGATGACATGAGCATGGATCTTGTGATGACAAGTGTCATGGAGTATTTTGATGACAAGAGTCCAGGATCATTGTGTTGTCAGGGGTCATGGAGCATTGTGATTACTGTGGTCATGGAGCATTGTGATGACAGGGGTCATGGAGCATTGTGATGAGAAGGTCATGGAGCATTGAGCTGAAAATATTCATGGAGTATTGAGATGACAAGGGAATGGAGCATTTTGATGACAACGTCCTGGAGCATTGTGATGAGCGGACCATGGAGCCTTGTGATGACAATTATCATGGAGCATTCTCACTAAAAGAGGCATGGGGCATTGTGATTACAGGGGTCTTGGAGCATTGTGATGACAAGTGCTAATAGCATTGTGATGAGAAGGCCATGGAGCATTCTGATAACATGCATCATGGAGCTTCGTGATGACAAGGGCATGGGACATTGTGATTACAGGGGTCTTGGAGTATTGTGATGAAAAGGGCATGGATCATTGTGATGAAAAAGGCATGGAGCCTTGTCATGACAGGGTTCAAGGAGCATACTGACGACAAATGTCAGGCAACGTTGTGATGACAAGTGTATTGAGCATTGTGATGACAAAGTTTATGGAGCATTGTGATGAGAAGACCATTGATAATTGTGATGACGAGCGTCATTGGGCATTGTGATGACAAGTGTTATGGAACACTGTGATCACTAGGGTTTGGAGCATGGTAATGACAGAGGTCATGGAGCATTTTGATTTCATTGTGATGACAAGAGCATGAAGCATTATGATGATGGGCATGGTGCATTGTGATGACAGGGTTCATGGAGCATTGAGATGAAAAGCGGCAAGGAGCATTGTGATTATAGGGGTCTTGGAGCATTGTGATGAGAAGGCCATGGAGCATTGTGATGAGAAGACCATGGAGCATACTGATGACATGCGTCATGGAGCTTTGTGATGACAAGGGCATGGAGCATTGTGATTACAGGGGTCTTGGAGCATTGTGATGACAAGGGTCATGGAGCCATGTGATGACAAGGCCGTGGAACACGGTGATGGCAGGTTTCATGGAGCATTGTTATGACAGTGATAATGGAGCATTGTGATGATAAGGTTATGGAGCATTGGTCTGAAAAGTTTCACGGATTATTGTGATGAGATTGGGCATGGAGCATTGTGATGACAAGGGCACGGAACACTGTGATACATTGGTCATGGAGGATTGTAATGACAAGGGCATGGAGCATTGTGATGAGAAGGGCATCGTGCGTTGTGATGACAAGCGTCATGGAGCGTTGTGATGACAAGGGCATGGAACAATGTGATGAGAGTGTTCATGGAGCATTGTGATGACAATGGCATGGGGCATTGTGATACCAAGGGTCATGGAGCTTTGGAATGAACAATGTCATGGAGCATTTTGATGACAAGGTCGTGGTGCATTGTGATGGGAAGGGCATGGAACATTGTGATGAGAAGGCCATGGAGCATACTGATGACATGCGTCATGGAGCTTTTGATGACAACGTCATGGGGCCTTTTGATTACAGGTGTCTTGGAGCATTGTGATGAAAAGGGCATGGATCATTGTGATGAAAAAGGCATGGAGCCTTGTCATGACAGGGTTCAAGGAGCATACTGACGAAAAGTGGCAGGGAGCATTGTGATGACAATTGTATTGAGCATTGTGATGACAAAGGTCATGGAGCATTGTGATGAGAAGACCATGGATAATTGTAATGACGAGCGTCATGGGGCGATGTGATAACAAGTGTTATGGAACATTGTGATTACAAGGGTTTGGAGCATTGTGAAGACAGAGGTCATGGAGCGTTTTGATTTCATTGTGATGGCAATAGCATGAAGCATTATGATGATGGGCATGGTGCATTGTGATGACAGGGTTCATGGAGTTTTGAGATGAAAAGGGGCATGGAGCATTGGTCTGGCAAGTTTCATGGATTATTGTGATGACAGTGAGCATGGCACATTGTGATGACAAGGGCATGGAATATTGTGATGACAAGGTCACGGAGTATTGTGAAGACAAGTGTCAGGGAGCATTGTGATGACATAGGTCATGGTCCATTGTGATGACAATGGCATGAAGCATTGTGATGCCATGTGTAATGGAGGATTGAGATGACAAAGGTATTGGAGCATTGTGATGACAAGGGCTTGGAGCATTGTGATGACAAGGGCATGGAACATTGTGTTGACAAGGTCACGGAGTATTGTGAAGACAGGTGTCAGGGAGCATTGTGATGACATAGGTCATGGTCCATTGTGATGACAATGGCATGAAGCATTGTGATGCCATGTGTCATGGAGGATTGTGATGACAAAGGTAATGGAACATTGTGATGACAAGGGCTTGGAGCATTGTGATGACAAGGGCCATTGAGAATTTTCATGACAAGGTCGTGAAGCATTGAGATTACAAGCACATGGAGCTTGCTATGACAGGGGTCATGGAGCATTGCGATGACAAGTGCGTGGAGAATTGTGATGTCAAGAGCATGAAGCATTGTGATGAGTAGTGTCATGGAACATTGTGATGAAAAGGACGTGGGGAATTTTGATGACAAAGGACATGTAGCATTGTGATGACCAGGGCATGGAGCATTGTGATGGCAAAATCGTGGAGCATTGTGATGAGAAGACCATGGAAAATTGTAATGATGAGCGTCATGGAGCACTGTAATGACAAGGGGCATGAAGCATTGTGATGATAGGTGTCATAGAGCATTGTGATGACAGGGGTCATGGAGCATTCTGATGACAAGGCTCATGGAGCATTCTGATGACAAGCTTGTGGAGTATTGTGATGACAATGGCATGGAGCATTGTGATGAAAAGGGCATGGAGCATTGTGATGAAAAAGGCATGGAGACTTTTCATGATAGGTTTCAAGGAGCATTTTGATGACAAGTGTCAGGGAGCATTGTGATGACATGTGTATTGAGCATTGTGATGACAAAGTTCATGGAGCATTGTGATGACAAGTGCATGGAGTATTGTGATGAAAGGAATCATGGAGCGTTTTGATGACAAGTGTTATGGAAAATTGTGATCACAAGGGTTTGGAGCATTGTGATGACAGAGGTCATGGATCATTTTGATTTCAAGGAGCATGGAGCATTGTGATGACAAGGGCATGAAGTAATGTGGTGCCAATGTTCACGGAGGATTGCGAATGACAATGGTAAAGAAGTATTGTGATGACAAGCGCATGGAGCATTGTGATGACAAGTCATGTAGCATTTTGCTGACATAGGCATGGAGCATTGTGATGACAAGGGTCATGGTACACTGCGATGACAATTGTCAGAGAGCATTGTGATTAGAGGGCTTATGGAACATTGTGATGACAAATGTCATGGAGCATTGTGATGAGAAGACCATGGATAATTGTGATGATGAGCGTCATGGGGCGTTGTGATGACAAGTGATATGGAACATTTTGATCACAAGGGTTTGGAGCATTGTGATGACAGAGGTCATGGAGCATGTTGATTTCATTGTGATGACAATAGCATGAAGCATTATGATGATGGGCATGGTGCATTGTGATGACAGGGTTCATGGAGCATTGAGATGACAAGGGCATGGAGCATTGTGATGAGAAAGCCATGGAGCATTCTGATGACATGTGTCATGGAGCTTTGTGATGACAAGGGCATGGAGCATTGTGAATACAGGGGTCCTGGAGCACTGTGATGACAAGGGTCATGGGGAAGTGTTATGAGAAGGCCATGGAAAATTGTGATGCCAGGGGACCTGGAGCATTGTTATGACAGGGGCAATGGAGCATTGTGATGACAAGGGCATGGGACATTGGTCTGAAAAGTTTCATGGATTATTGTGATGAGAGTGGGCATGGAGCACTGTGATGACAAGGGCACAGAACACAGTGATACATGGGTCATGGAGCATTGTAATGAGAAGGGCATGAAGCATTGTGATGAGAAGTGCATCAAGCATTGTGATGACAGGCGTCATGGAGCTTTGTGATGAAAAGGGCATGGAGCAATGTGAAAAGAGGGTTCCTGGAGCATTGTGATGACAATGGCATGGAGCATTGTGATGCCAAGGGTCATGGAGGTTTGTGATGATAAAGGTCATGCAGCATTTGGATGACAAGTGTGTGGTGCACTGTGATGAGAAGGGCAGGGAGCATTGTGATGACAGGGTCATGGAGCAATTTGATGAAAAGGGTCATGGAATATTTTGATGACAAGTGTCATGGAACATTGTGATGTCAGGAGTGATGGAGCATTGTGATGATAAGTGCATGTAGCATTGTAATGACAGGGGTCATGGAGCTTTGTGATCACAAGGGCATGGAGCACTGTCATTACAGTGGTCTTGGGGCATTGTGATGAAAAGGGCATGGATCATTGTGATGAAATAACACGGAGCCTTTTCATGACAGGGTTCAAGGAGCATACTGACGACAAGTGTCAGGGAGCATTGTGATGACAAGTGTATTGAGCATTGTGATGACAAAGGCATGGAGCATTGTGATGAGAAGACCATGGATAATTGTGATGAGGAGCATCATGGGGCGTTGTGATGACAAGTGTTATGGAACACTGTGATCACAAGGGTTTGGAGCATTATGATGACAGAGGTCTTGGTGCATTTTGATTTCATTGTGATGGCAATAGCATGAAGCATTATGATGAAGGGCATGGTGCATTGTGATGACAGGGTTCATGGAGCATTGAGATGAAAAGCGGCATGGAGCTTTGTGATTACAGGGGTCTTGAAGCATTGTGATGACAAGGGCATGGAGCATTGTGATGAGAAAGCCATGGAGCATACTGATGACATGCGTCATGGAGCTTTGTGATGATAAGGGCATGGAACATTGTGATAACAGGGGTCTTGGAGCATTGTGATGACAAGGGTCATGGAGCCTTGTGATGACAAGGCCGTGGAACATTGTGATGTCAGTGGTCATGGAGCATAAGTCTGAAGTGTTTCATGGATTATTATGATGAGCGTGGACATGGAGCATTGTGATGAAAAGGCCACGGAACACTGTGATACATGGGTCATGGAGGATTGTAATTGAAAAGCCATGGAGTATTTTGATGAGAAGTGCATCGAGCATTGTGATGACAAGCGTCATGGGGCATTGTGATGCCAAGGGTCATGGAGCTTTGTGATGACAAAGGTTATGGAGCATTTTGATGACAAGGGCGTTGTGCATTGTGATGAGAAGGGCAGGAAGCATTGTGATGACAGGATCAAGGAGCAATTTGATGAAAAGTGTCAAGGAATATTTTGATGACAGAGGTTATGGAACATTGTGATGTCAAGGGTCATGGAGCATTGTGAGGACAAGGGCATGTAGCATTGTGATGACAGTGGTCATGGAACATTGTGATGACGGGTGAGGGATTATTGTGATGACTAGTGATGGAACCTTGTGATATCAGTTGTCAGAGAGCATTTTGATGAGAAGGGAATGGAGCATTGTGATGACAAGTTTTATGGAGCATTGTGATGACAATGTTGTAGAGCATTGTGTTGACAAGCGCAGGGCTTATTGTGATGACATGAGTACTGGAGCATTTTGCTGACATGGGCATGGAGCATTGTGATGACAAGGGTCATGGAGCATTGTGCTGACAAAGGAATGGGGCATTGTGATGACATGGTTCAAGGAGCTTTGTGATGAAAAGTTCATGGAGCATTGTGTTGACAGATGTCACAGAGCCTTGTGATGACGAGGGCATGGACCATTGTGATGACAAAAGCCATGAAGCACTGTGACGACTGGAGTCACGGAAGATTGTGATGACAGCGGTCATGGAGCATTGTGATGACAAGGGCATGGAGTATTGTGATGACAGTTGTCAGGGAGCATTGTGATGACATATGTCATGCTCCATTGTGATGACAATGGAATGGAGCATTGTGATGCCAAGTGTCATGGAGGATTGTGATGACAAATGTTATGGAGCATTGTGATGACAAGGGCTTCGAGCAATGTGATGAGAAGGCCATGGAGCCTTGTGATGACATGCGTCATGGAGCTTTGTGATGAAAAGGGCATGGAGCATTGTGATTACAGGGGTCTTGGAGCCTTGTGATGACAAGACCATGGAACATTGTGATGGCAGGGATCATGGAGCATTGTTATGACAGGGGTAATGGAGCATTGTGATGACAAGGACATGGATCATTGGTCTGAAATGTTTCATGGATTATTTTGATGAGAGTGGGCATGGAGCATTGTGATGACAAGGGCACGGATCACTGTGATACATGAGTCAGGGAGGATTGTAATGACAAGGGCGTGGAGAATTGTGATGAGAAGTGAATCGAGCATTTTGATGACAAGAGTCATGGAGCATTGTGATGACAACGGCATTGAGCAATGTGATGAGAGGGTTCATGGAGCATTGTGATGACAATAGCATGGAGCATTGTGATGCCAAGGATCAAGGAGCTTTGTGATGACAAAGGTCATGGAGAATTTTGATGACAAGGGCGTGATGCATTGTGATGAGAAGGGCATAGAGCTTGCTATGACAGGGGTCATGGAGCATTGCGATGACAAGTGCATGGAGAATTGTGATGACAAGAGCATGTAACATTGTGATGAGAAATGTCATGTAGCATTGTTATGAGGAGGACGTGGAGAAATGTGATGACAAGGGACTTGGAGCATTGTGATGATCAGGGAATGGATCATTGTGATGGCAAGACCGTGGAGCATAGTGATGAGAAGTCCATGGATTCTGTTGATGACGAGTGTCATGGAGCACTCTAATTACAAGAGCCATGGAGCATTGTGATTACAGGTGTCATGGAGCATTGTGATGACAGGGGTCATGGAGCATTGTGATGACAAGTGTCATGGAGCATTGTGATGACAAGCTTGTGGAGTATTGTGATGACATTGGGATGGAGCATTGTGATGAAAAAGGCATGGAGTCTTTTTATGAGAGTGTTCAAGGAGCATTCTGACGACAAATGCCAGGGAGCATTGTGATGACAAGTGTATTGAGCATTGTGATGACAATGGTCATGGCACATTGTGATGACAAGGGCATGGAGTATTGTGATGACAGGCATCATGGAGCGTTGTGATGACACGTGTTATGGAACATTGTGATCACAAGCATTTAGAGCGTTGTGATGAAAGTGGTCATGGATCATTTTGATTTCAAGGAGCATGGAGCATTGTGATGCCAAGACCATGAAGCAATGTGATCCCAAGGTTCATGGAGGATTGTGATGACAAGCGCATGGAGCTTTGTGGTGACAAGGTCTTGTAGCATTTTGCTGAAAAAGGCATGGAGCATTGTGATTACAGGAGTCTTGGAGCATTGTGATGAAAAGGGCATGGACCATTGTGATGAAAAAGGCATGGAGCATTGTCATGACATGGTTCAAGTGCATACTGATGGCAAGTGCCAGGGAGCATTGTGATGACAAGTGTATTGTGCATTGTGATGACAAAGGTCATGGAGCATTGTGATGACAAGGGCATGGAGTATTGTGATGACAGGCATCATGGAGCATTGTGATGACAAGTGTTATGGAACATTGTGATTCCAAGGGTTTGGATCATAGTGATGACAGAGTTCATGGATCATTTTGATTTCAAGGAGCATGGAGCATTGTGATGACAAGGGCATGAAGCAATGTGATCCCAAGGTTCATGGAGGATTGTGATGACAAGAGCATGGAGCATTGTGAAGACAAGCTCATGTAGCATTTTTCTGACAAAGGCATGGAGCATAGTGATGACAAGGTTGATGGAGCACTGTGATGACAAGCGTCACGGAGCATTGTGATTACAGGGGACATGGAACATTGGGATGACATGAGCATGGATCTTGTGATGACAAGTGTCATGGAGTATTTTGATGACAAGAGTCCAGGATCATTGTGTTGTCAGGGGTCATGGAGCATTGTGATTACTGTGGTCATGGAGCATTGTGATGACAGGGGTCATGGAGCATTGTGATGAGAAGGTCATGGAGCATTGAGCTGAAAATATTCATGGAGTATTGAGATGACAAGGGAATGGAGCATTTTGATGACAACGTCCTGGAGCATTGTGATGAGCGGACCATGGAGCCTTGTGATGACAATTATCATGGAGCATTCTCACTAAAAGAGGCATGGGGCATTGTGATTACAGGGGTCTTGGAGCATTGTGATGACAAGTGCTAATAGCATTGTGATGAGAAGGCCATGGAGCATTCTGATAACATGCATCATGGAGCTTCGTGATGACAAGGGCATGGGACATTGTGATTACAGGGGTCTTGGAGTATTGTGATGAAAAGGGCATGGATCATTGTGATGAAAAAGGCATGGAGCCTTGTCATGACAGGGTTCAAGGAGCATACTGACGACAAATGTCAGGCAACGTTGTGATGACAAGTGTATTGAGCATTGTGATGACAAAGTTTATGGAGCATTGTGATGAGAAGACCATTGATAATTGTGATGACGAGCGTCATTGGGCATTGTGATGACAAGTGTTATGGAACACTGTGATCACTAGGGTTTGGAGCATGGTAATGACAGAGGTCATGGAGCATTTTGATTTCATTGTGATGACAAGAGCATGAAGCATTATGATGATGGGCATGGTGCATTGTGATGACAGGGTTCATGGAGCATTGAGATGAAAAGCGGCAAGGAGCATTGTGATTATAGGGGTCTTGGAGCATTGTGATGAGAAGGCCATGGAGCATTGTGATGAGAAGACCATGGAGCATACTGATGACATGCGTCATGGAGCTTTGTGATGACAAGGGCATGGAGCATTGTGATTACAGGGGTCTTGGAGCATTGTGATGACAAGGGTCATGGAGCCATGTGATGACAAGGCCGTGGAACACGGTGATGGCAGGTTTCATGGAGCATTGTTATGACAGTGATAATGGAGCATTGTGATGATAAGGTTATGGAGCATTGGTCTGAAAAGTTTCACGGATTATTGTGATGAGATTGGGCATGGAGCATTGTGATGACAAGGGCACGGAACACTGTGATACATTGGTCATGGAGGATTGTAATGACAAGGGCATGGAGCATTGTGATGAGAAGGGCATCGTGCGTTGTGATGACAAGCGTCATGGAGCGTTGTGATGACAAGGGCATGGAACAATGTGATGAGAGTGTTCATGGAGCATTGTGATGACAATGGCATGGGGCATTGTGATACCAAGGGTCATGGAGCTTTGGAATGAACAATGTCATGGAGCATTTTGATGACAAGGTCGTGGTGCATTGTGATGAGAAGGGCATGGAACATTGTGATGAGAAGGCCATGGAGCATACTGATGACATGCGTCATGGAGCTTTTGATGACAACGTCATGGGGCCTTTTGATTACAGGTGTCTTGGAGCATTGTGATGAAAAGGGCATGGATCATTGTGATGAAAAAGGCATGGAGCCTTGTCATGACAGGGTTCAAGGAGCATACTGACGAAAAGTGGCAGGGAGCATTGTGATGACAATTGTATTGAGCATTGTGATGACAAAGGTCATGGAGCATTGTGATGAGAAGACCATGGATAATTGTAATGACGAGCGTCATGGGGCGATGTGATAACAAGTGTTATGGAACATTGTGATTACAAGGGTTTGGAGCATTGTGAAGACAGAGGTCATGGAGCATTTTGATTTCATTGTGATGGCAATAGCATGAAGCATTATGATGATGGGCATGGTGCATTGTGATGACAGGGTTCATGGAGTTTTGAGATGAAAAGGGGCATGGAGCATTGGTCTGACAAGTTTCATGGATTATTGTGATGACAGTGAGCATGGCACATTGTGATGACAAGGGCATGGAATATTGTGATGACAAGGTCACGGAGTATTGTGAAGACAAGTGTCAGGGAGCATTGTGATGACATAGGTCATGGTCCATTGTGATGACAATGGCATGAAGCATTGTGATGCCATGTGTAATGGAGGATTGAGATGACAAAGGTATTGGAGCATTGTGATGACAAGGGCTTGGAGCATTGTGATGACAAGGGCATGGAACATTGTGTTGACAAGGTCACGGAGTATTGTGAAGACAGGTGTCAGGGAGCATTGTGATGACATAGGTCATGGTCCATTGTGATGACAATGGCATGAAGCATTGTGATGCCATGTGTCATGGAGGATTGTGATGACAAAGGTAATGGAACATTGTGATGACAAGGGCTTGGAGCATTGTGATGACAAGGGCCATTGAGAATTTTCATGACAAGGTCGTGAAGCATTGAGATTACAAGCACATGGAGCTTGCTATGACAGGGGTCATGGAGCATTGCGATGACAAGTGCGTGGAGAATTGTGATGTCAAGAGCATGAAGCATTGTGATGAGTAGTGTCATGGAACATTGTGATGAAAAGGACGTGGGGAATTTTGATGACAAAGGACATGTAGCATTGTGATGACCAGGGCATGGAGCATTGTGATGGCAAAATCGTGGAGCATTGTGATGAGAAGACCATGGAAAATTGTAATGATGAGCGTCATGGAGCACTGTAATGACAAGGGGCATGAAGCATTGTGATGATAGGTGTCATAGAGCATTGTGATGACAGGGGTCATGGAGCATTCTGATGACAAGGCTCATGGAGCATTCTGATGACAAGCTTGTGGAGTATTGTGATGACAATGGCATGGAGCATTGTGATGAAAAGGGCATGGAGCATTGTGATGAAAAAGGCATGGAGACTTTTCATGATAGGTTTCAAGGAGCATTTTGATGACAAGTGTCAGGGAGCATTGTGATGACATGTGTATTGAGCATTGTGATGACAAAGTTCATGGAGCATTGTGATGACAAGTGCATGGAGTATTGTGATGAAAGGAATCATGGAGCGTTTTGATGACAAGTGTTATGGAAAATTGTGATCACAAGGGTTTGGAGCATTGTGATGACAGAGGTCATGGATCATTTTGATTTCAAGGAGCATGGAGCATTGTGATGACAAGGGCATGAAGTAATGTGGTGCCAATGTTCACGGAGGATTGCGAATGACAATGGTAAAGAAGTATTGTGATGACAAGCGCATGGAGCATTGTGATGACAAGTCATGTAGCATTTTGCTGACATAGGCATGGAGCATTGTGATGACAAGGGTCATGGTACACTGCGATGACAATTGTCAGAGAGCATTGTGATTAGAGGGGTTATGGAACATTGTGATGACAAATGTCATGGAGCATTGTGATGAGAAGACCATGGATAATTGTGATGATGAGCGTCATGGGGCGTTGTGATGACAAGTGATATGGAACATTTTGATCACAAGGGTTTGGAGCATTGTGATGACAGAGGTCATGGAGCATGTTGATTTCATTGTGATGACAATAGCATGAAGCATTATGATGATGGGCATGGTGCATTGTGATGACAGGGTTCATGGAGCATTGAGATGACAAGGGCATGGAGCATTGTGATGAGAAAGCCATGGAGCATTCTGATGACATGTGTCATGGAGCTTTGTGATGACAAGGGCATGGAGCATTGTGAATACAGGGGTCCTGGAGCACTGTGATGACAAGGGTCATGGGGAAGTGTTATGAGAAGGCCATGGAATATTGTGATGCCAGGGGTCCTGGAGCATTGTTATGACAGGGGCAATGGAGCATTGTGATGACAAGGGCATGGGACATTGGTCTGAAAAGTTTCATGGATTATTGTGATGAGAGTGGGCATGGAGCACTGTGATGACAAGGGCACGGAACACAGTGATACATGGGTCATGGAGCATTGTAATGAGAAGGGCATGAAGCATTGTGATGAGAAGTGCATCAAGCATTGTGATGACAGGCGTCATGGAGCTTTGTGATGAAAAGGGCATGGAGCAATGTGAAAAGAGGGTTCCTGGAGCATTGTGATGACAATGGCATGGAGCATTGTGATGCCAAGGGTCATGGAGGTTTGTGATGATAAAGGTCATGCAGCATTTGGATGACAAGTGTGTGGTGCACTGTGATGAGAAGGGCAGGGAGCATTGTGATGACAGGGTCATGGAGCAATTTGATGAAAAGGGTCATGGAATATTTTGATGACAAGTGTCATGGAACATTGTGATGTCAGGAGTGATGGAGCATTGTGATGATAAGTGCATGTAGCATTGTAATGACAGGGGTCATGGAGCTTTGTGATCACAAGGGCATGGAGCACTGTCATTACAGTGGTCTTGGGGCATTGTGATGAAAAGGGCATGGATCATTGTGATGAAATAACACGGAGCCTTTTCATGACAGGGTTCAAGGAGCATACTGACGACAAGTGTCAGGGAGCATTGTGATGACAAGTGTATTGAGCATTGTGATGACAAAGGCATGGAGCATTGTGATGAGAAGACCATGGATAATTGTGATGAGGAGCATCATGGGGCGTTGTGATGACAAGTGTTATGGAACACTGTGATCACAAGGGTTTGGAGCATTATGATGACAGAGGTCTTGGTGCATTTTGATTTCATTGTGATGGCAATAGCATGAAGCATTATGATGAAGGGCATGGTGCATTGTGATGACAGGGTTCATGGAGCATTGAGATGAAAAGCGGCATGGAGCTTTGTGATTACAGGGGTCTTGAAGCATTGTGATGACAAGGGCATGGAGCATTGTGATGAGAAAGCCATGGAGCATACTGATGACATGCGTCATGGAGCTTTGTGATGATAAGGGCATGGAACATTGTGATAACAGGGGTCTTGGAGCATTGTGATGACAAGGGTCATGGAGCCTTGTGATGACAAGGCCGTGGAACATTGTGATGTCAGTGGTCATGGAGCATAAGTCTGAAGTGTTTCATGGATTATTATGATGAGCGTGGACATGGAGCATTGTGATGAAAAGGCCACGGAACACTGTGATACATGGGTCATGGAGGATTGTAATTGAAAAGCCATGGAGTATTTTGATGAGAAGTGCATCGAGCATTGTGATGACAAGCGTCATGGGGCATTGTGATGCCAAGGGTCATGGAGCTTTGTGATGACAAAGGTTATGGAGCATTTTGATGACAAGGGCGTTGTGCATTGTGATGAGAAGGGCAGGAAGCATTGTGATGACAGGATCAAGGAGCAATTTGATGAAAAGTGTCAAGGAATATTTTGATGACAGAGGTTATGGAACATTGTGATGTCAAGGGTCATGGAGCATTGTGAGGACAAGGGCATGTAGCATTGTGATGACAGTGGTCATGGAACATTGTGATGACGGGTGAGGGATTATTGTGATGACTAGTGATGGAACCTTGTGATATCAGTTGTCAGAGAGCATTTTGATGAGAAGGGAATGGAGCATTGTGATGACAAGTTTTATGGAGCATTGTGATGACAATGTTGTAGAGCATTGTGTTGACAAGCGCAGGGCTTATTGTGATGACATGAGTACTGGAGCATTTTGCTGACATGGGCATGGAGCATTGTGATGACAAGGGTCATGGAGCATTGTGCTGACAAAGGAATGGGGCATTGTGATGACATGGTTCAAGGAGCTTTGTGATGAAAAGTTCATGGAGCATTGTGTTGACAGATGTCACAGAGCCTTGTGATGACGAGGGCATGGACCATTGTGATGACAAAAGCCATGAAGCACTGTGACGACTGGAGTCACGGAAGATTGTGATGACAGCGGTCATGGAGCATTGTGATGACAAGGGCATGGAGTATTGTGATGACAGTTGTCAGGGAGCATTGTGATGACATATGTCATGCTCCATTGTGATGACAATGGAATGGAGCATTGTGATGCCAAGTGTCATGGAGGATTGTGATGACAAATGTTATGGAGCATTGTGATGACAAGGGCTTCGAGCAATGTGATGAGAAGGCCATGGAGCCTTGTGATGACATGCGTCATGGAGCTTTGTGATGAAAAGGGCATGGAGCATTGTGATTACAGGGGTCTTGGAGCCTTGTGATGACAAGACCATGGAACATTGTGATGGCAGGGATCATGGAGCATTGTTATGACAGGGGTAATGGAGCATTGTGATGACAAGGACATGGATCATTGGTCTGAAATGTTTCATGGATTATTTTGATGAGAGTGGGCATGGAGCATTGTGATGACAAGGGCACGGATCACTGTGATACATGAGTCAGGGAGGATTGTAATGACAAGGGCGTGGAGAATTGTGATGAGAAGTGAATCGAGCATTTTGATGACAAGAGTCATGGAGCATTGTGATGACAACGGCATTGAGCAATGTGATGAGAGGGTTCATGGAGCATTGTGATGACAATAGCATGGAGCATTGTGATGCCAAGGATCAAGGAGCTTTGTGATGACAAAGGTCATGGAGAATTTTGATGACAAGGGCGTGATGCATTGTGATGAGAAGGGCATAGAGCTTGCTATGACAGGGGTCATGGAGCATTGCGATGACAAGTGCATGGAGAATTGTGATGACAAGAGCATGTAACATTGTGATGAGAAATGTCATGTAGCATTGTTATGAGGAGGACGTGGAGAAATGTGATGACAAGGGACTTGGAGCATTGTGATGATCAGGGAATGGATCATTGTGATGGCAAGACCGTGGAGCATAGTGATGAGAAGTCCATGGATTCTGTTGATGACGAGTGTCATGGAGCACTCTAATTACAAGAGCCATGGAGCATTGTGATTACAGGTGTCATGGAGCATTGTGATGACAGGGGTCATGGAGCATTGTGATGACAAGTGTCATGGAGCATTGTGATGACAAGCTTGTGGAGTATTGTGATGACATTGGGATGGAGCATTGTGATGAAAAAGGCATGGAGTCTTTTTATGAGAGTGTTCAAGGAGCATTCTGACGACAAATGCCAGGGAGCATTGTGATGACAAGTGTATTGAGCATTGTGATGACAATGGTCATGGCACATTGTGATGACAAGGGCATGGAGTATTGTGATGACAGGCATCATGGAGCGTTGTGATGACACGTGTTATGGAACATTGTGATCACAAGCATTTAGAGCGTTGTGATGAAAGTGGTCATGGATCATTTTGATTTCAAGGAGCATGGAGCATTGTGATGCCAAGACCATGAAGCAATGTGATCCCAAGGTTCATGGAGGATTGTGATGACAAGCGCATGGAGCTTTGTGGTGACAAGGTCTTGTAGCATTTTGCTGAAAAAGGCATGGAGCATTGTGATTACAGGAGTCTTGGAGCATTGTGATGAAAAGGGCATGGACCATTGTGATGAAAAAGGCATGGAGCATTGTCATGACATGGTTCAAGTGCATACTGATGGCAAGTGCCAGGGAGCATTGTGATGACAAGTGTATTGTGCATTGTGATGACAAAGGTCATGGAGCATTGTGATGACAAGGGCATGGAGTATTGTGATGACAGGCATCATGGAGCATTGTGATGACAAGTGTTATGGAACATTGTGATTCCAAGGGTTTGGATCATAGTGATGACAGAGTTCATGGATCATTTTGATTTCAAGGAGCATGGAGCATTGTGATGACAAGGGCATGAAGCAATGTGATCCCAAGGTTCATGGAGGATTGTGATGACAAGAGCATGGAGCATTGTGAAGACAAGCTCATGTAGCATTTTTCTGACAAAGGCATGGAGCATAGTGATGACAAGGTTGATGGAGCACTGTGATGACAAGCGTCACGGAGCATTGTGATTACAGGGGACATGGAACATTGGGATGACATGAGCATGGATCTTGTGATGACAAGTGTCATGGAGTATTTTGATGACAAGAGTCCAGGATCATTGTGTTGTCAGGGGTCATGGAGCATTGTGATTACTGTGGTCATGGAGCATTGTGATGACAGGGGTCATGGAGCATTGTGATGAGAAGGTCATGGAGCATTGAGCTGAAAATATTCATGGAGTATTGAGATGACAAGGGAATGGAGCATTTTGATGACAACGTCCTGGAGCATTGTGATGAGCGGACCATGGAGCCTTGTGATGACAATTATCATGGAGCATTCTCACTAAAAGAGGCATGGGGCATTGTGATTACAGGGGTCTTGGAGCATTGTGATGACAAGTGCTAATAGCATTGTGATGAGAAGGCCATGGAGCATTCTGATAACATGCATCATGGAGCTTCGTGATGACAAGGGCATGGGACATTGTGATTACAGGGGTCTTGGAGTATTGTGATGAAAAGGGCATGGATCATTGTGATGAAAAAGGCATGGAGCCTTGTCATGACAGGGTTCAAGGAGCATACTGACGACAAATGTCAGGCAACGTTGTGATGACAAGTGTATTGAGCATTGTGATGACAAAGTTTATGGAGCATTGTGATGAGAAGACCATTGATAATTGTGATGACGAGCGTCATTGGGCATTGTGATGACAAGTGTTATGGAACACTGTGATCACTAGGGTTTGGAGCATGGTAATGACAGAGGTCATGGAGCATTTTGATTTCATTGTGATGACAAGAGCATGAAGCATTATGATGATGGGCATGGTGCATTGTGATGACAGGGTTCATGGAGCATTGAGATGAAAAGCGGCAAGGAGCATTGTGATTATAGGGGTCTTGGAGCATTGTGATGAGAAGGCCATGGAGCATTGTGATGAGAAGACCATGGAGCATACTGATGACATGCGTCATGGAGCTTTGTGATGACAAGGGCATGGAGCATTGTGATTACAGGGGTCTTGGAGCATTGTGATGACAAGGGTCATGGAGCCATGTGATGACAAGGCCGTGGAACACGGTGATGGCAGGTTTCATGGAGCATTGTTATGACAGTGATAATGGAGCATTGTGATGATAAGGTTATGGAGCATTGGTCTGAAAAGTTTCACGGATTATTGTGATGAGATTGGGCATGGAGCATTGTGATGACAAGGGCACGGAACACTGTGATACATTGGTCATGGAGGATTGTAATGACAAGGGCATGGAGCATTGTGATGAGAAGGGCATCGTGCGTTGTGATGACAAGCGTCATGGAGCGTTGTGATGACAAGGGCATGGAACAATGTGATGAGAGTGTTCATGGAGCATTGTGATGACAATGGCATGGGGCATTGTGATACCAAGGGTCATGGAGCTTTGGAATGAACAATGTCATGGAGCATTTTGATGACAAGGTCGTGGTGCATTGTGATGGGAAGGGCATGGAACATTGTGATGAGAAGGCCATGGAGCATACTGATGACATGCGTCATGGAGCTTTTGATGACAACGTCATGGGGCCTTTTGATTACAGGTGTCTTGGAGCATTGTGATGAAAAGGGCATGGATCATTGTGATGAAAAAGGCATGGAGCCTTGTCATGACAGGGTTCAAGGAGCATACTGACGAAAAGTGGCAGGGAGCATTGTGATGACAATTGTATTGAGCATTGTGATGACAAAGGTCATGGAGCATTGTGATGAGAAGACCATGGATAATTGTAATGACGAGCGTCATGGGGCGATGTGATAACAAGTGTTATGGAACATTGTGATTACAAGGGTTTGGAGCATTGTGAAGACAGAGGTCATGGAGCATTTTGATTTCATTGTGATGGCAATAGCATGAAGCATTATGATGATGGGCATGGTGCATTGTGATGACAGGGTTCATGGAGTTTTGAGATGAAAAGGGGCATGGAGCATTGGTCTGACAAGTTTCATGGATTATTGTGATGACAGTGAGCATGGCACATTGTGATGACAAGGGCATGGAATATTGTGATGACAAGGTCACGGAGTATTGTGAAGACAAGTGTCAGGGAGCATTGTGATGACATAGGTCATGGTCCATTGTGATGACAATGGCATGAAGCATTGTGATGCCATGTGTAATGGAGGATTGAGATGACAAAGGTATTGGAGCATTGTGATGACAAGGGCTTGGAGCATTGTGATGACAAGGGCATGGAACATTGTGTTGACAAGGTCACGGAGTATTGTGAAGACAGGTGTCAGGGAGCATTGTGATGACATAGGTCATGGTCCATTGTGATGACAATGGCATGAAGCATTGTGATGCCATGTGTCATGGAGGATTGTGATGACAAAGGTAATGGAACATTGTGATGACAAGGGCTTGGAGCATTGTGATGACAAGGGCCATTGAGAATTTTCATGACAAGGTCGTGAAGCATTGAGATTACAAGCACATGGAGCTTGCTATGACAGGGGTCATGGAGCATTGCGATGACAAGTGCGTGGAGAATTGTGATGTCAAGAGCATGAAGCATTGTGATGAGTAGTGTCATGGAACATTGTGATGAAAAGGACGTGGGGAATTTTGATGACAAAGGACATGTAGCATTGTGATGACCAGGGCATGGAGCATTGTGATGGCAAAATCGTGGAGCATTGTGATGAGAAGACCATGGAAAATTGTAATGATGAGCGTCATGGAGCACTGTAATGACAAGGGGCATGAAGCATTGTGATGATAGGTGTCATAGAGCATTGTGATGACAGGGGTCATGGAGCATTCTGATGACAAGGCTCATGGAGCATTCTGATGACAAGCTTGTGGAGTATTGTGATGACAATGGCATGGAGCATTGTGATGAAAAGGGCATGGAGCATTGTGATGAAAAAGGCATGGAGACTTTTCATGATAGGTTTCAAGGAGCATTTTGACGACAAGTGTCAGGGAGCATTGTGATGACATGTGTATTGAGCATTGTGATGACAAAGTTCATGGAGCATTGTGATGACAAGTGCATGGAGTATTGTGATGAAAGGAATCATGGAGCGTTTTGATGACAAGTGTTATGGAAAATTGTGATCACAAGGGTTTGGAGCATTGTGATGACAGAGGTCATGGATCATTTTGATTTCAAGGAGCATGGAGCATTGTGATGACAAGGGCATGAAGTAATGTGGTGCCAATGTTCACGGAGGATTGTGAATGACAATGGTAAAGAAGTATTTTGATGACAAGCGCATGGAGCATTGTGATGACAAGTCATGTAGCATTTTGCTGACATAGGCATGGAGCATTGTGATGACAAGGGTCATGGTACACTGCGATGACAATTGTCAGAGAGCATTGTGATTAGAGGGGTTATGGAACATTGTGATGACAAATGTCATGGAGCATTGTGATGAGAAGACCATGGATAATTGTGATGATGAGCGTCATGGGGCGTTGTGATGACAAGTGATATGGAACATTTTGATCACAAGGGTTTGGAGCATTGTGATGACAGAGGTCATGGAGCATGTTGATTTCATTGTGATGACAATAGCATGAAGCATTATGATGATGGGCATGGTGCATTGTGATGACAGGGTTCATGGAGCATTGAGATGACAAGGGCATGGAGCATTGTGATGAGAAAGCCATGGAGCATTCTGATGACATGTGTCATGGAGCTTTGTGATGACAAGGGCATGGAGCATTGTGAATACAGGGGTCCTGGAGCACTGTGATGACAAGGGTCATGGGGAAGTGTTATGAGAAGGCCATGGAATATTGTGATGCCAGGGGTCCTGGAGCATTGTTATGACAGGGGCAATGGAGCATTGTGATGACAAGGGCATGGGACATTGGTCTGAAAAGTTTCATGGATTATTGTGATGAGAGTGGGCATGGAGCACTGTGATGACAAGGGCACGGAACACAGTGATACATGGGTCATGGAGCATTGTAATGAGAAGGGCATGAAGCATTGTGATGAGAAGTGCATCAAGCATTGTGATGACAGGCGTCATGGAGCTTTGTGATGAAAAGGGCATGGAGCAATGTGAAAAGAGGGTTCCTGGAGCATTGTGATGACAATGGCATGGAGCATTGTGATGCCAAGGGTCATGGAGGTTTGTGATGATAAAGGTCATGCAGCATTTGGATGACAAGTGTGTGGTGCACTGTGATGAGAAGGGCAGGGAGCATTGTGATGACAGGGTCATGGAGCAATTTGATGAAAAGGGTCATGGAATATTTTGATGACAAGTGTCATGGAACATTGTGATGTCAGGAGTGATGGAGCATTGTGATGATAAGTGCATGTAGCATTGTAATGACAGGGGTCATGGAGCTTTGTGATCACAAGGGCATGGAGCACTGTCATTACAGTGGTCTTGGGGCATTGTGATGAAAAGGGCATGGATCATTGTGATGAAATAACACGGAGCCTTTTCATGACAGGGTTCAAGGAGCATACTGACGACAAGTGTCAGGGAGCATTGTGATGACAAGTGTATTGAGCATTGTGATGACAAAGGCATGGAGCATTGTGATGAGAAGACCATGGATAATTGTGATGAGGAGCATCATGGGGCGTTGTGATGACAAGTGTTATGGAACACTGTGATCACAAGGGTTTGGAGCATTATGATGACAGAGGTCTTGGTGCATTTTGATTTCATTGTGATGGCAATAGCATGAAGCATTATGATGAAGGGCATGGTGCATTGTGATGACAGGGTTCATGGAGCATTGAGATGGAAAGCGGCATGGAGCTTTGTGATTACAGGGGTCTTGAAGCATTGTGATGACAAGGGCATGGAGCATTGTGATGAGAAAGCCATGGAGCATACTGATGACATGCGTCATGGAGCTTTGTGATGATAAGGGCATGGAACATTGTGATAACAGGGGTCTTGGAGCATTGTGATGACAAGGGTCATGGAGCCTTGTGATGACAAGGCCGTGGAACATTGTGATGTCAGTGGTCATGGAGCATAAGTCTGAAGTGTTTCATGGATTATTATGATGAGCGTGGACATGGAGCATTGTGATGAAAAGGCCACGGAACACTGTGATACATGGGTCATGGAGGATTGTAATTGAAAAGCCATGGAGTATTTTGATGAGAAGTGCATCGAGCATTGTGATGACAAGCGTCATGGGGCATTGTGATGCCAAGGGTCATGGAGCTTTGTGATGACAAAGGTTATGGAGCATTTTGATGACAAGGGCGTTGTGCATTGTGATGAGAAGGGCAGGAAGCATTGTGATGACAGGATCAAGGAGCAATTTGATGAAAAGTGTCAAGGAATATTTTGATGACAGAGGTTATGGAACATTGTGATGTCAAGGGTCATGGAGCATTGTGAGGACAAGGGCATGTAGCATTGTGATGACAGTGGTCATGGAACATTGTGATGACGGGTGAGGGATTATTGTGATGACTAGTGATGGAACCTTGTGATATCAGTTGTCAGAGAGCATTTTGATGAGAAGGGAATGGAGCATTGTGATGACAAGTTTTATGGAGCATTGTGATGACAATGTTGTAGAGCATTGTGTTGACAAGCGCAGGGCTTATTGTGATGACATGAGTACTGGAGCATTTTGCTGACATGGGCATGGAGCATTGTGATGACAAGGGTCATGGAGCATTGTGCTGACAAAGGAATGGGGCATTGTGATGACATGGTTCAAGGAGCTTTGTGATGAAAAGTTCATGGAGCATTGTGTTGACAGATGTCACAGAGCCTTGTGATGACGAGGGCATGGACCATTGTGATGACAAAAGCCATGAAGCACTGTGACGACTGGAGTCACGGAAGATTGTGATGACAGCGGTCATGGAGCATTGTGATGACAAGGGCATGGAGTATTGTGATGACAGTTGTCAGGGAGCATTGTGATGACATATGTCATGCTCCATTGTGATGACAATGGAATGGAGCATTGTGATGCCAAGTGTCATGGAGGATTGTGATGACAAATGTTATGGAGCATTGTGATGACAAGGGCTTCGAGCAATGTGATGAGAAGGCCATGGAGCCTTGTGATGACATGCGTCATGGAGCTTTGTGATGAAAAGGGCATGGAGCATTGTGATTACAGGGGTCTTGGAGCCTTGTGATGACAAGACCATGGAACATTGTGATGGCAGGGATCATGGAGCATTGTTATGACAGGGGTAATGGAGCATTGTGATGACAAGGACATGGATCATTGGTCTGAAATGTTTCATGGATTATTTTGATGAGAGTGGGCATGGAGCATTGTGATGACAAGGGCACGGATCACTGTGATACATGAGTCAGGGAGGATTGTAATGACAAGGGCGTGGAGAATTGTGATGAGAAGTGAATCGAGCATTTTGATGACAAGAGTCATGGAGCATTGTGATGACAACGGCATTGAGCAATGTGATGAGAGGGTTCATGGAGCATTGTGATGACAATAGCATGGAGCATTGTGATGCCAAGGATCAAGGAGCTTTGTGATGACAAAGGTCATGGAGAATTTTGATGACAAGGGCGTGATGCATTGTGATGAGAAGGGCATAGAGCTTGCTATGACAGGGGTCATGGAGCATTGCGATGACAAGTGCATGGAGAATTGTGATGACAAGAGCATGTAACATTGTGATGAGAAATGTCATGTAGCATTGTTATGAGGAGGACGTGGAGAAATGTGATGACAAGGGACTTGGAGCATTGTGATGATCAGGGAATGGATCATTGTGATGGCAAGACCGTGGAGCATAGTGATGAGAAGTCCATGGATTCTGTTGATGACGAGTGTCATGGAGCACTCTAATTACAAGAGCCATGGAGCATTGTGATTACAGGTGTCATGGAGCATTGTGATGACAGGGGTCATGGAGCATTGTGATGACAAGTGTCATGGAGCATTGTGATGACAAGCTTGTGGAGTATTGTGATGACATTGGGATGGAGCATTGTGATGAAAAAGGCATGGAGTCTTTTTATGAGAGTGTTCAAGGAGCATTCTGACGACAAATGTCAGGGAGCATTGTGATGACAAGTGTATTGAGCATTGTGATGACAATGGTCATGGCACATTGTGATGACAAAGGCATGGAGTATTGTGATGACAGGCATCATAGAGCGTTGTGATGACACGTGTTATGGAACATTGTGATCACAAGCATTTAGAGCGTTGTGATGAAAGTGGTCATGGATCATTTTGATTTAAAGGAGCATGGAGCATTGTGATGCCAAGACCATGAAGCAATGTGATCCCAAGGTTCATGGAGGATTGTGATGACAAGCGCATGGAGCATTGTGAAGACAAGCTCATGTAGCATTTTTCTGACAAAGGCATGGAGCATAGTGATGACAAGGTTGATGGAGCACTGTGATGACAAGCGTCACGGAGCATTGTGATTACAGGGGACATGGAACATTGGGATGACATGAGCATGGATCTTGTGATGACAAGTGTCATGGAGTATTTTGATGACAAGAGTCCAGGATCATTGTGTTGTCAGGGGTCATGGAGCATTGTGATTACTGTGGTCATGGAGCATTGTGATGACAGGGGTCATGGAGCATTGTGATGAGAAGGTCATGGAGCATTGAGCTGAAAATATTCATGGAGTATTGAGATGACAAGGGAATGGAGCATTTTGATGACAACGTCCTGGAGCATTGTGATGAGCGGACCATGGAGCCTTGTGATGACAATTATCATGGAGCATTCTCACTAAAAGAGGCATGGGGCATTGTGATTACAGGGGTCTTGGAGCATTGTGATGACAAGTGCTAATAGCATTGTGATGAGAAGGCCATGGAGCATTCTGATAACATGCATCATGGAGCTTCGTGATGACAAGGGCATGGGACATTGTGATTACAGGGGTCTTGGAGTATTGTGATGAAAAGGGCATGGATCATTGTGATGAAAAAGGCATGGAGCCTTGTCATGACAGGGTTCAAGGAGCATACTGACGACAAATGTCAGGCAACGTTGTGATGACAAGTGTATTGAGCATTGTGATGACAAAGTTTATGGAGCATTGTGATGAGAAGACCATTGATAATTGTGATGACGAGCGTCATTGGGCATTGTGATGACAAGTGTTATGGAACACTGTGATCACTAGGGTTTGGAGCATGGTAATGACAGAGGTCATGGAGCATTTTGATTTCATTGTGATGACAAGAGCATGAAGCATTATGATGATGGGCATGGTGCATTGTGATGACAGGGTTCATGGAGCATTGAGATGAAAAGCGGCAAGGAGCATTGTGATTATAGGGGTCTTGGAGCATTGTGATGAGAAGGCCATGGAGCATTGTGATGAGAAGACCATGGAGCATACTGATGACATGCGTCATGGAGCTTTGTGATGACAAGGGCATGGAGCATTGTGATTACAGGGGTCTTGGAGCATTGTGATGACAAGGGTCATGGAGCCATGTGATGACAAGGCCGTGGAACACGGTGATGGCAGGTTTCATGGAGCATTGTTATGACAGTGATAATGGAGCATTGTGATGATAAGGTTATGGAGCATTGGTCTGAAAAGTTTCACGGATTATTGTGATGAGATTGGGCATGGAGCATTGTGATGACAAGGGCACGGAACACTGTGATACATTGGTCATGGAGGATTGTAATGACAAGGGCATGGAGCATTGTGATGAGAAGGGCATCGTGCGTTGTGATGACAAGCGTCATGGAGCGTTGTGATGACAAGGGCATGGAACAATGTGATGAGAGTGTTCATGGAGCATTGTGATGACAATGGCATGGGGCATTGTGATACCAAGGGTCATGGAGCTTTGGAATGAACAATGTCATGGAGCATTTTGATGACAAGGTCGTGGTGCATTGTGATGAGAAGGGCATGGAACATTGTGATGAGAAGGCCATGGAGCATACTGATGACATGCGTCATGGAGCTTTTGATGACAACGTCATGGGGCCTTTTGATTACAGGTGTCTTGGAGCATTGTGATGAAAAGGGCATGGATCATTGTGATGAAAAAGGCATGGAGCCTTGTCATGACAGGGTTCAAGGAGCATACTGACGAAAAGTGGCAGGGAGCATTGTGATGACAATTGTATTGAGCATTGTGATGACAAAGGTCATGGAGCATTGTGATGAGAAGACCATGGATAATTGTAATGACGAGCGTCATGGGGCGATGTGATAACAAGTGTTATGGAACATTGTGATTACAAGGGTTTGGAGCATTGTGAAGACAGAGGTCATGGAGCATTTTGATTTCATTGTGATGGCAATAGCATGAAGCATTATGATGATGGGCATGGTGCATTGTGATGACAGGGTTCATGGAGTTTTGAGATGAAAAGGGGCATGGAGCATTGGTCTGACAAGTTTCATGGATTATTGTGATGACAGTGAGCATGGCACATTGTGATGACAAGGGCATGGAATATTGTGATGACAAGGTCACGGAGTATTGTGAAGACAAGTGTCAGGGAGCATTGTGATGACATAGGTCATGGTCCATTGTGATGACAATGGCATGAAGCATTGTGATGCCATGTGTAATGGAGGATTGAGATGACAAAGGTATTGGAGCATTGTGATGACAAGGGCTTGGAGCATTGTGATGACAAGGGCATGGAACATTGTGTTGACAAGGTCACGGAGTATTGTGAAGACAGGTGTCAGGGAGCATTGTGATGACATAGGTCATGGTCCATTGTGATGACAATGGCATGAAGCATTGTGATGCCATGTGTCATGGAGGATTGTGATGACAAAGGTAATGGAACATTGTGATGACAAGGGCTTGGAGCATTGTGATGACAAGGGCCATTGAGAATTTTCATGACAAGGTCGTGAAGCATTGAGATTACAAGCACATGGAGCTTGCTATGACAGGGGTCATGGAGCATTGCGATGACAAGTGCGTGGAGAATTGTGATGTCAAGAGCATGAAGCATTGTGATGAGTAGTGTCATGGAACATTGTGATGAAAAGGACGTGGGGAATTTTGATGACAAAGGACATGTAGCATTGTGATGACCAGGGCATGGAGCATTGTGATGGCAAAATCGTGGAGCATTGTGATGAGAAGACCATGGAAAATTGTAATGATGAGCGTCATGGAGCACTGTAATGACAAGGGGCATGAAGCATTGTGATGATAGGTGTCATAGAGCATTGTGATGACAGGGGTCATGGAGCATTCTGATGACAAGGCTCATGGAGCATTCTGATGACAAGCTTGTGGAGTATTGTGATGACAATGGCATGGAGCATTGTGATGAAAAGGGCATGGAGCATTGTGATGAAAAAGGCATGGAGACTTTTCATGATAGGTTTCAAGGAGCATTTTGACGACAAGTGTCAGGGAGCATTGTGATGACATGTGTATTGAGCATTGTGATGACAAAGTTCATGGAGCATTGTGATGACAAGTGCATGGAGTATTGTGATGAAAGGAATCATGGAGCGTTTTGATGACAAGTGTTATGGAAAATTGTGATCACAAGGGTTTGGAGCATTGTGATGACAGAGGTCATGGATCATTTTGATTTCAAGGAGCATGGAGCATTGTGATGACAAGGGCATGAAGTAATGTGGTGCCAATGTTCACGGAGGATTGTGAATGACAATGGTAAAGAAGTATTGTGATGACAAGCGCATGGAGCATTGTGATGACAAGTCATGTAGCATTTTGCTGACATAGGCATGGAGCATTGTGATGACAAGGGTCATGGTACACTGCGATGACAATTGTCAGAGAGCATTGTGATTAGAGGGGTTATGGAACATTGTGATGACAAATGTCATGGAGCATTGTGATGAGAAGACCATGGATAATTGTGATGATGAGCGTCATGGGGCGTTGTGATGACAAGTGATATGGAACATTTTGATCACAAGGGTTTGGAGCATTGTGATGACAGAGGTCATGGAGCATGTTGATTTCATTGTGATGACAATAGCATGAAGCATTATGATGATGGGCATGGTGCATTGTGATGACAGGGTTCATGGAGCATTGAGATGACAAGGGCATGGAGCATTGTGATGAGAAAGCCATGGAGCATTCTGATGACATGTGTCATGGAGCTTTGTGATGACAAGGGCATGG
The DNA here is from genome assembly GCF_964341445.2 of Mesoplodon mirus. Lineage (NCBI taxonomy): Eukaryota > Metazoa > Chordata > Mammalia > Artiodactyla > Ziphiidae > Mesoplodon > Mesoplodon mirus. Next base: position 48,065 of record NW_028295320.1, read on the forward strand.
AGCATTGTGAATACAGGGGTCCTGGAGCACTGTGATGACAAGGGTCATGGGGAAGTGTTATGAGAAGGCCATGGAATATTGTGATGCCAGGGGTCCTGGAGCATTGTTATGACAGGGGCAATGGAGCATTGTGATGACAAGGGCATGGGACATTGGTCTGAAAAGTTTCATGGATTATTGTGATGAGAGTGGGCATGGAGCACTGTGATGACAAGGGCACGGAACACAGTGATACATGGGTCATGGAGCATTGTAATGAGAAGGGCATGAAGCATTGTGATGAGAAGTGCATCAAGCATTGTGATGACAGGCGTCATGGAGCTTTGTGATGAAAAGGGCATGGAGCAATGTGAAAAGAGGGTTCCTGGAGCATTGTGATGACAATGGCATGGAGCATTGTGATGCCAAGGGTCATGGAGGTTTGTGATGATAAAGGTCATGCAGCATTTGGATGACAAGTGTGTGGTGCACTGTGATGAGAAGGGCAGGGAGCATTGTGATGACAGGGTCATGGAGCAATTTGATGAAAAGGGTCATGGAATATTTTGATGACAAGTGTCATGGAACATTGTGATGTCAGGAGTGATGGAGCATTGTGATGATAAGTGCATGTAGCATTGTAATGACAGGGGTCATGGAGCTTTGTGATCACAAGGGCATGGAGCACTGTCATTACAGTGGTCTTGGGGCATTGTGATGAAAAGGGCATGGATCATTGTGATGAAATAACACGGAGCCTTTTCATGACAGGGTTCAAGGAGCATACTGACGACAAGTGTCAGGGAGCATTGTGATGACAAGTGTATTGAGCATTGTGATGACAAAGGCATGGAGCATTGTGATGAGAAGACCATGGATAATTGTGATGAGGAGCATCATGGGGCGTTGTGATGACAAGTGTTATGGAACACTGTGATCACAAGGGTTTGGAGCATTATGATGACAGAGGTCTTGGTGCATTTTGATTTCATTGTGATGGCAATAGCATGAAGCATTATGATGAAGGGCATGGTGCATTGTGATGACAGGGTTCATGGAGCATTGAGATGAAAAGCGGCATGGAGCTTTGTGATTACAGGGGTCTTGAAGCATTGTGATGACAAGGGCATGGAGCATTGTGATGAGAAAGCCATGGAGCATACTGATGACATGCGTCATGGAGCTTTGTGATGATAAGGGCATGGAACATTGTGATAACAGGGGTCTTGGAGCATTGTGATGACAAGGGTCATGGAGCCTTGTGATGACAAGGCCGTGGAACATTGTGATGTCAGTGGTCATGGAGCATAAGTCTGAAGTGTTTCATGGATTATTATGATGAGCGTGGACATGGAGCATTGTGATGAAAAGGCCACGGAACACTGTGATACATGGGTCATGGAGGATTGTAATTGAAAAGCCATGGAGTATTTTGATGAGAAGTGCATCGAGCATTGTGATGACAAGCGTCATGGGGCATTGTGATGCCAAGGGTCATGGAGCTTTGTGATGACAAAGGTTATGGAGCATTTTGATGACAAGGGCGTTGTGCATTGTGATGAGAAGGGCAGGAAGCATTGTGATGACAGGATCAAGGAGCAATTTGATGAAAAGTGTCAAGGAATATTTTGATGACAGAGGTTATGGAACATTGTGATGTCAAGGGTCATGGAGCATTGTGAGGACAAGGGCATGTAGCATTGTGATGACAGTGGTCATGGAACATTGTGATGACGGGTGAGGGATTATTGTGATGACTAGTGATGGAACCTTGTGATATCAGTTGTCAGAGAGCATTTTGATGAGAAGGGAATGGAGCATTGTGATGACAAGTTTTATGGAGCATTGTGATGACAATGTTGTAGAGCATTGTGTTGACAAGCGCAGGGCTTATTGTGATGACATGAGTACTGGAGCATTTTGCTGACATGGGCATGGAGCATTGTGATGACAAGGGTCATGGAGCATTGTGCTGACAAAGGAATGGGGCATTGTGATGACATGGTTCAAGGAGCTTTGTGATGAAAAGTTCATGGAGCATTGTGTTGACAGATGTCACAGAGCCTTGTGATGACGAGGGCATGGACCATTGTGATGACAAAAGCCATGAAGCACTGTGACGACTGGAGTCACGGAAGATTGTGATGACAGCGGTCATGGAGCATTGTGATGACAAGGGCATGGAGTATTGTGATGACAGTTGTCAGGGAGCATTGTGATGACATATGTCATGCTCCATTGTGATGACAATGGAATGGAGCATTGTGATGCCAAGTGTCATGGAGGATTGTGATGACAAATGTTATGGAGCATTGTGATGACAAGGGCTTCGAGCAATGTGATGAGAAGGCCATGGAGCCTTGTGATGACATGCGTCATGGAGCTTTGTGATGAAAAGGGCATGGAGCATTGTGATTACAGGGGTCTTGGAGCCTTGTGATGACAAGACCATGGAACATTGTGATGGCAGGGATCATGGAGCATTGTTATGACAGGGGTAATGGAGCATTGTGATGACAAGGACATGGATCATTGGTCTGAAATGTTTCATGGATTATTTTGATGAGAGTGGGCATGGAGCATTGTGATGACAAGGGCACGGATCACTGTGATACATGAGTCAGGGAGGATTGTAATGACAAGGGCGTGGAGAATTGTGATGAGAAGTGAATCGAGCATTTTGATGACAAGAGTCATGGAGCATTGTGATGACAACGGCATTGAGCAATGTGATGAGAGGGTTCATGGAGCATTGTGATGACAATAGCATGGAGCATTGTGATGCCAAGGATCAAGGAGCTTTGTGATGACAAAGGTCATGGAGAATTTTGATGACAAGGGCGTGATGCATTGTGATGAGAAGGGCATAGAGCTTGCTATGACAGGGGTCATGGAGCATTGCGATGACAAGTGCATGGAGAATTGTGATGACAAGAGCATGTAACATTGTGATGAGAAATGTCATGTAGCATTGTTATGAGGAGGACGTGGAGAAATGTGATGACAAGGGACTTGGAGCATTGTGATGATCAGGGAATGGATCATTGTGATGGCAAGACCGTGGAGCATAGTGATGAGAAGTCCATGGATTATGTTGATGACGAGTGTCATGGAGCACTCTAATTACAAGAGCCATGGAGCATTGTGATTACAGGTGTCATGGAGCATTGTGATGACAGGGGTCATGGAGCATTGTGATGACAAGTGTCATGGAGCATTGTGATGACAAGCTTGTGGAGTATTGTGATGACATTGGGATGGAGCATTGTGATGAAAAAGGCATGGAGTCTTTTTATGAGAGTGTTCAAGGAGCATTCTGACGACAAATGCCAGGGAGCATTGTGATGACAAGTGTATTGAGCATTGTGATGACAATGGTCATGGCACATTGTGATGACAAGGGCATGGAGTATTGTGATGACAGGCATCATGGAGCGTTGTGATGACACGTGTTATGGAACATTGTGATCACAAGCATTTAGAGCGTTGTGATGAAAGTGGTCATGGATCATTTTGATTTCAAGGAGCATGGAGCATTGTGATGCCAAGACCATGAAGCAATGTGATCCCAAGGTTCATGGAGGATTGTGATGACAAGCGCATGGAGCTTTGTGGTGACAAGGTCTTGTAGCATTTTGCTGAAAAAGGCATGGAGCATTGTGATTACAGGAGTCTTGGAGCATTGTGATGAAAAGGGCATGGACCATTGTGATGAAAAAGGCATGGAGCATTGTCATGACATGGTTCAAGTGCATACTGATGGCAAGTGCCAGGGAGCATTGTGATGACAAGTGTATTGTGCATTGTGATGACAAAGGTCATGGAGCATTGTGATGACAAGGGCATGGAGTATTGTGATGACAGGCATCATGGAGCATTGTGATGACAAGTGTTATGGAACATTGTGATTCCAAGGGTTTGGATCATAGTGATGACAGAGTTCATGGATCATTTTGATTTCAAGGAGCATGGAGCATTGTGATGACAAGGGCATGAAGCAATGTGATCCCAAGGTTCATGGAGGATTGTGATGACAAGAGCATGGAGCATTGTGAAGACAAGCTCATGTAGCATTTTTCTGACAAAGGCATGGAGCATAGTGATGACAAGGTTGATGGAGCACTGTGATGACAAGCGTCACGGAGCATTGTGATTACAGGGGACATGGAACATTGGGATGACATGAGCATGGATCTTGTGATGACAAGTGTCATGGAGTATTTTGATGACAAGAGTCCAGGATCATTGTGTTGTCAGGGGTCATGGAGCATTGTGATTACTGTGGTCATGGAGCATTGTGATGACAGGGGTCATGGAGCATTGTGATGAGAAGGTCATGGAGCATTGAGCTGAAAATATTCATGGAGTATTGAGATGACAAGGGAATGGAGCATTTTGATGACAACGTCCTGGAGCATTGTGATGAGCGGACCATGGAGCCTTGTGATGACAATTATCATGGAGCATTCTCACTAAAAGAGGCATGGGGCATTGTGATTACAGGGGTCTTGGAGCATTGTGATGACAAGTGCTAATAGCATTGTGATGAGAAGGCCATGGAGCATTCTGATAACATGCATCATGGAGCTTCGTGATGACAAGGGCATGGGACATTGTGATTACAGGGGTCTTGGAGTATTGTGATGAAAAGGGCATGGATCATTGTGATGAAAAAGGCATGGAGCCTTGTCATGACAGGGTTCAAGGAGCATACTGACGACAAATGTCAGGCAACGTTGTGATGACAAGTGTATTGAGCATTGTGATGACAAAGTTTATGGAGCATTGTGATGAGAAGACCATTGATAATTGTGATGACGAGCGTCATTGGGCATTGTGATGACAAGTGTTATGGAACACTGTGATCACTAGGGTTTGGAGCATGGTAATGACAGAGGTCATGGAGCATTTTGATTTCATTGTGATGACAAGAGCATGAAGCATTATGATGATGGGCATGGTGCATTGTGATGACAGGGTTCATGGAGCATTGAGATGAAAAGCGGCAAGGAGCATTGTGATTATAGGGGTCTTGGAGCATTGTGATGAGAAGGCCATGGAGCATTGTGATGAGAAGACCATGGAGCATACTGATGACATGCGTCATGGAGCTTTGTGATGACAAGGGCATGGAGCATTGTGATTACAGGGGTCTTGGAGCATTGTGATGACAAGGGTCATGGAGCCATGTGATGACAAGGCCGTGGAACACGGTGATGGCAGGTTTCATGGAGCATTGTTATGACAGTGATAATGGAGCATTGTGATGATAAGGTTATGGAGCATTGGTCTGAAAAGTTTCACGGATTATTGTGATGAGATTGGGCATGGAGCATTGTGATGACAAGGGCACGGAACACTGTGATACATTGGTCATGGAGGATTGTAATGACAAGGGCATGGAGCATTGTGATGAGAAGGGCATCGTGCGTTGTGATGACAAGCGTCATGGAGCGTTGTGATGACAAGGGCATGGAACAATGTGATGAGAGTGTTCATGGAGCATTGTGATGACAATGGCATGGGGCATTGTGATACCAAGGGTCATGGAGCTTTGGAATGAACAATGTCATGGAGCATTTTGATGACAAGGTCGTGGTGCATTGTGATGAGAAGGGCATGGAACATTGTGATGAGAAGGCCATGGAGCATACTGATGACATGCGTCATGGAGCTTTTGATGACAACGTCATGGGGCCTTTTGATTACAGGTGTCTTGGAGCATTGTGATGAAAAGGGCATGGATCATTGTGATGAAAAAGGCATGGAGCCTTGTCATGACAGGGTTCAAGGAGCATACTGACGAAAAGTGGCAGGGAGCATTGTGATGACAATTGTATTGAGCATTGTGATGACAAAGGTCATGGAGCATTGTGATGAGAAGACCATGGATAATTGTAATGACGAGCGTCATGGGGCGATGTGATAACAAGTGTTATGGAACATTGTGATTACAAGGGTTTGGAGCATTGTGAAGACAGAGGTCATGGAGCATTTTGATTTCATTGTGATGGCAATAGCATGAAGCATTATGATGATGGGCATGGTGCATTGTGATGACAGGGTTCATGGAGTTTTGAGATGAAAAGGGGCATGGAGCATTGGTCTGACAAGTTTCATGGATTATTGTGATGACAGTGAGCATGGCACATTGTGATGACAAGGGCATGGAATATTGTGATGACAAGGTCACGGAGTATTGTGAAGACAAGTGTCAGGGAGCATTGTGATGACATAGGTCATGGTCCATTGTGATGACAATGGCATGAAGCATTGTGATGCCATGTGTAATGGAGGATTGAGATGACAAAGGTATTGGAGCATTGTGATGACAAGGGCTTGGAGCATTGTGATGACAAGGGCATGGAACATTGTGTTGACAAGGTCACGGAGTATTGTGAAGACAGGTGTCAGGGAGCATTGTGATGACATAGGTCATGGTCCATTGTGATGACAATGGCATGAAGCATTGTGATGCCATGTGTCATGGAGGATTGTGATGACAAAGGTAATGGAACATTGTGATGACAAGGGCTTGGAGCATTGTGATGACAAGGGCCATTGAGAATTTTCATGACAAGGTCGTGAAGCATTGAGATTACAAGCACATGGAGCTTGCTATGACAGGGGTCATGGAGCATTGCGATGACAAGTGCGTGGAGAATTGTGATGTCAAGAGCATGAAGCATTGTGATGAGTAGTGTCATGGAACATTGTGATGAAAAGGACGTGGGGAATTTTGATGACAAAGGACATGTAGCATTGTGATGACCAGGGCATGGAGCATTGTGATGGCAAAATCGTGGAGCATTGTGATGAGAAGACCATGGAAAATTGTAATGATGAGCGTCATGGAGCACTGTAATGACAAGGGGCATGAAGCATTGTGATGATAGGTGTCATAGAGCATTGTGATGACAGGGGTCATGGAGCATTCTGATGACAAGGCTCATGGAGCATTCTGATGACAAGCTTGTGGAGTATTGTGATGACAATGGCATGGAGCATTGTGATGAAAAGGGCATGGAGCATTGTGATGAAAAAGGCATGGAGACTTTTCATGATAGGTTTCAAGGAGCATTTTGACGACAAGTGTCAGGGAGCATTGTGATGACATGTGTATTGAGCATTGTGATGACAAAGTTCATGGAGCATTGTGATGACAAGTGCATGGAGTATTGTGATGAAAGGAATCATGGAGCGTTTTGATGACAAGTGTTATGGAAAATTGTGATCACAAGGGTTTGGAGCATTGTGATGACAGAGGTCATGGATCATTTTGATTTCAAGGAGCATGGAGCATTGTGATGACAAGGGCATGAAGTAATGTGGTGCCAATGTTCACGGAGGATTGTGAATGACAATGGTAAAGAAGTATTGTGATGACAAGCGCATGGAGCATTGTGATGACAAGTCATGTAGCATTTTGCTGACATAGGCATGGAGCATTGTGATGACAAGGGTCATGGTACACTGCGATGACAATTGTCAGAGAGCATTGTGATTAGAGGGGTTATGGAACATTGTGATGACAAATGTCATGGAGCATTGTGATGAGAAGACCATGGATAATTGTGATGATGAGCGTCATGGGGCGTTGTGATGACAAGTGATATGGAACATTTTGATCACAAGGGTTTGGAGCATTGTGATGACAGAGGTCATGGAGCATGTTGATTTCATTGTGATGACAATAGCATGAAGCATTATGATGATGGGCATGGTGCATTGTGATGACAGGGTTCATGGAGCATTGAGATGACAAGGGCATGGAGCATTGTGATGAGAAAGCCATGGAGCATTCTGATGACATGTGTCATGGAGCTTTGTGATGACAAGGGCATGGAGCATTGTGAATACAGGGGTCCTGGAGCACTGTGATGACAAGGGTCATGGGGAAGTGTTATGAGAAGGCCATGGAATATTGTGATGCCAGGGGTCCTGGAGCATTGTTATGACAGGGGCAATGGAGCATTGTGATGACAAGGGCATGGGACATTGGTCTGAAAAGTTTCATGGATTATTGTGATGAGAGTGGGCATGGAGCACTGTGATGACAAGGGCACGGAACACAGTGATACATGGGTCATGGAGCATTGTAATGAGAAGGGCATGAAGCATTGTGATGAGAAGTGCATCAAGCATTGTGATGACAGGCGTCATGGAGCTTTGTGATGAAAAGGGCATGGAGCAATGTGAAAAGAGGGTTCCTGGAGCATTGTGATGACAATGGCATGGAGCATTGTGATGCCAAGGGTCATGGAGGTTTGTGATGATAAAGGTCATGCAGCATTTGGATGACAAGTGTGTGGTGCACTGTGATGAGAAGGGCAGGGAGCATTGTGATGACAGGGTCATGGAGCAATTTGATGAAAAGGGTCATGGAATATTTTGATGACAAGTGTCATGGAACATTGTGATGTCAGGAGTGATGGAGCATTGTGATGATAAGTGCATGTAGCATTGTAATGACAGGGGTCATGGAGCTTTGTGATCACAAGGGCATGGAGCACTGTCATTACAGTGGTCTTGGGGCATTGTGATGAAAAGGGCATGGATCATTGTGATGAAATAACACGGAGCCTTTTCATGACAGGGTTCAAGGAGCATACTGACGACAAGTGTCAGGGAGCATTGTGATGACAAGTGTATTGAGCATTGTGATGACAAAGGCATGGAGCATTGTGATGAGAAGACCATGGATAATTGTGATGAGGAGCATCATGGGGCGTTGTGATGACAAGTGTTATGGAACACTGTGATCACAAGGGTTTGGAGCATTATGATGACAGAGGTCTTGGTGCATTTTGATTTCATTGTGATGGCAATAGCATGAAGCATTATGATGAAGGGCATGGTGCATTGTGATGACAGGGTTCATGGAGCATTGAGATGGAAAGCGGCATGGAGCTTTGTGATTACAGGGGTCTTGAAGCATTGTGATGACAAGGGCATGGAGCATTGTGATGAGAAAGCCATGGAGCATACTGATGACATGCGTCATGGAGCTTTGTGATGATAAGGGCATGGAACATTGTGATAACAGGGGTCTTGGAGCATTGTGATGACAAGGGTCATGGAGCCTTGTGATGACAAGGCCGTGGAACATTGTGATGTCAGTGGTCATGGAGCATAAGTCTGAAGTGTTTCATGGATTATTATGATGAGCGTGGACATGGAGCATTGTGATGAAAAGGCCACGGAACACTGTGATACATGGGTCATGGAGGATTGTAATTGAAAAGCCATGGAGTATTTTGATGAGAAGTGCATCGAGCATTGTGATGACAAGCGTCATGGGGCATTGTGATGCCAAGGGTCATGGAGCTTTGTGATGACAAAGGTTATGGAGCATTTTGATGACAAGGGCGTTGTGCATTGTGATGAGAAGGGCAGGAAGCATTGTGATGACAGGATCAAGGAGCAATTTGATGAAAAGTGTCAAGGAATATTTTGATGACAGAGGTTATGGAACATTGTGATGTCAAGGGTCATGGAGCATTGTGAGGACAAGGGCATGTAGCATTGTGATGACAGTGGTCATGGAACATTGTGATGACGGGTGAGGGATTATTGTGATGACTAGTGATGGAACCTTGTGATATCAGTTGTCAGAGAGCATTTTGATGAGAAGGGAATGGAGCATTGTGATGACAAGTTTTATGGAGCATTGTGATGACAATGTTGTAGAGCATTGTGTTGACAAGCGCAGGGCTTATTGTGATGACATGAGTACTGGAGCATTTTGCTGACATGGGCATGGAGCATTGTGATGACAAGGGTCATGGAGCATTGTGCTGACAAAGGAATGGGGCATTGTGATGACATGGTTCAAGGAGCTTTGTGATGAAAAGTTCATGGAGCATTGTGTTGACAGATGTCACAGAGCCTTGTGATGACGAGGGCATGGACCATTGTGATGACAAAAGCCATGAAGCACTGTGACGACTGGAGTCACGGAAGATTGTGATGACAGCGGTCATGGAGCATTGTGATGACAAGGGCATGGAGTATTGTGATGACAGTTGTCAGGGAGCATTGTGATGACATATGTCATGCTCCATTGTGATGACAATGGAATGGAGCATTGTGATGCCAAGTGTCATGGAGGATTGTGATGACAAATGTTATGGAGCATTGTGATGACAAGGGCTTCGAGCAATGTGATGAGAAGGCCATGGAGCCTTGTGATGACATGCGTCATGGAGCTTTGTGATGAAAAGGGCATGGAGCATTGTGATTACAGGGGTCTTGGAGCCTTGTGATGACAAGACCATGGAACATTGTGATGGCAGGGATCATGGAGCATTGTTATGACAGGGGTAATGGAGCATTGTGATGACAAGGACATGGATCATTGGTCTGAAATGTTTCATGGATTATTTTGATGAGAGTGGGCATGGAGCATTGTGATGACAAGGGCACGGATCACTGTGATACATGAGTCAGGGAGGATTGTAATGACAAGGGCGTGGAGAATTGTGATGAGAAGTGAATCGAGCATTTTGATGACAAGAGTCATGGAGCATTGTGATGACAACGGCATTGAGCAATGTGATGAGAGGGTTCATGGAGCATTGTGATGACAATAGCATGGAGCATTGTGATGCCAAGGATCAAGGAGCTTTGTGATGACAAAGGTCATGGAGAATTTTGATGACAAGGGCGTGATGCATTGTGATGAGAAGGGCATAGAGCTTGCTATGACAGGGGTCATGGAGCATTGCGATGACAAGTGCATGGAGAATTGTGATGACAAGAGCATGTAACATTGTGATGAGAAATGTCATGTAGCATTGTTATGAGGAGGACGTGGAGAAATGTGATGACAAGGGACTTGGAGCATTGTGATGATCAGGGAATGGATCATTGTGATGGCAAGACCGTGGAGCATAGTGATGAGAAGTCCATGGATTCTGTTGATGACGAGTGTCATGGAGCACTCTAATTACAAGAGCCATGGAGCATTGTGATTACAGGTGTCATGGAGCATTGTGATGACAGGGGTCATGGAGCATTGTGATGACAAGTGTCATGGAGCATTGTGATGACAAGCTTGTGGAGTATTGTGATGACATTGGGATGGAGCATTGTGATGAAAAAGGCATGGAGTCTTTTTATGAGAGTGTTCAAGGAGCATTCTGACGACAAATGCCAGGGAGCATTGTGATGACAAGTGTATTGAGCATTGTGATGACAATGGTCATGGCACATTGTGATGACAAGGGCATGGAGTATTGTGATGACAGGCATCATGGAGCGTTGTGATGACACGTGTTATGGAACATTGTGATCACAAGCATTTAGAGCGTTGTGATGAAAGTGGTCATGGATCATTTTGATTTCAAGGAGCATGGAGCATTGTGATGCCAAGACCATGAAGCAATGTGATCCCAAGGTTCATGGAGGATTGTGATGACAAGCGCATGGAGCTTTGTGGTGACAAGGTCTTGTAGCATTTTGCTGAAAAAGGCATGGAGCATTGTGATTACAGGAGTCTTGGAGCATTGTGATGAAAAGGGCATGGACCATTGTGATGAAAAAGGCATGGAGCATTGTCATGACATGGTTCAAGTGCATACTGATGGCAAGTGCCAGGGAGCATTGTGATGACAAGTGTATTGTGCATTGTGATGACAAAGGTCATGGAGCATTGTGATGACAAGGGCATGGAGTATTGTGATGACAGGCATCATGGAGCATTGTGATGACAAGTGTTATGGAACATTGTGATTCCAAGGGTTTGGATCATAGTGATGACAGAGTTCATGGATCATTTTGATTTCAAGGAGCATGGAGCATTGTGATGACAAGGGCATGAAGCAATGTGATCCCAAGGTTCATGGAGGATTGTGATGACAAGAGCATGGAGCATTGTGAAGACAAGCTCATGTAGCATTTTTCTGACAAAGGCATGGAGCATAGTGATGACAAGGTTGATGGAGCACTGTGATGACAAGCGTCACGGAGCATTGTGATTACAGGGGACATGGAACATTGGGATGACATGAGCATGGATCTTGTGATGACAAGTGTCATGGAGTATTTTGATGACAAGAGTCCAGGATCATTGTGTTGTCAGGGGTCATGGAGCATTGTGATTACTGTGGTCATGGAGCATTGTGATGACAGGGGTCATGGAGCATTGTGATGAGAAGGTCATGGAGCATTGAGCTGAAAATATTCATGGAGTATTGAGATGACAAGGGAATGGAGCATTTTGATGACAACGTCCTGGAGCATTGTGATGAGCGGACCATGGAGCCTTGTGATGACAATTATCATGGAGCATTCTCACTAAAAGAGGCATGGGGCATTGTGATTACAGGGGTCTTGGAGCATTGTGATGACAAGTGCTAATAGCATTGTGATGAGAAGGCCATGGAGCATTCTGATAACATGCATCATGGAGCTTCGTGATGACAAGGGCATGGGACATTGTGATTACAGGGGTCTTGGAGTATTGTGATGAAAAGGGCATGGATCATTGTGATGAAAAAGGCATGGAGCCTTGTCATGACAGGGTTCAAGGAGCATACTGACGACAAATGTCAGGCAACGTTGTGATGACAAGTGTATTGAGCATTGTGATGACAAAGTTTATGGAGCATTGTGATGAGAAGACCATTGATAATTGTGATGACGAGCGTCATTGGGCATTGTGATGACAAGTGTTATGGAACACTGTGATCACTAGGGTTTGGAGCATGGTAATGACAGAGGTCATGGAGCATTTTGATTTCATTGTGATGACAAGAGCATGAAGCATTATGATGATGGGCATGGTGCATTGTGATGACAGGGTTCATGGAGCATTGAGATGAAAAGCGGCAAGGAGCATTGTGATTATAGGGGTCTTGGAGCATTGTGATGAGAAGGCCATGGAGCATTGTGATGAGAAGACCATGGAGCATACTGATGACATGCGTCATGGAGCTTTGTGATGACAAGGGCATGGAGCATTGTGATTACAGGGGTCTTGGAGCATTGTGATGACAAGGGTCATGGAGCCATGTGATGACAAGGCCGTGGAACACGGTGATGGCAGGTTTCATGGAGCATTGTTATGACAGTGATAATGGAGCATTGTGATGATAAGGTTATGGAGCATTGGTCTGAAAAGTTTCACGGATTATTGTGATGAGATTGGGCATGGAGCATTGTGATGACAAGGGCACGGAACACTGTGATACATTGGTCATGGAGGATTGTAATGACAAGGGCATGGAGCATTGTGATGAGAAGGGCATCGTGCGTTGTGATGACAAGCGTCATGGAGCGTTGTGATGACAAGGGCATGGAACAATGTGATGAGAGTGTTCATGGAGCATTGTGATGACAATGGCATGGGGCATTGTGATACCAAGGGTCATGGAGCTTTGGAATGAACAATGTCATGGAGCATTTTGATGACAAGGTCGTGGTGCATTGTGATGAGAAGGGCATGGAACATTGTGATGAGAAGGCCATGGAGCATACTGATGACATGCGTCATGGAGCTTTTGATGACAACGTCATGGGGCCTTTTGATTACAGGTGTCTTGGAGCATTGTGATGAAAAGGGCATGGATCATTGTGATGAAAAAGGCATGGAACCTTGTCATGACAGGGTTCAAGGAGCATACTGACGAAAAGTGGCAGGGAGCATTGTGATGACAATTGTATTGAGCATTGTGATGACAAAGGTCATGGAGCATTGTGATGAGAAGACCATGGATAATTGTAATGACGAGCGTCATGGGGCGATGTGATAACAAGTGTTATGGAACATTGTGATTACAAGGGTTTGGAGCATTGTGAAGACTGAGGTCATGGAGCATTTTGATTTCATTGTGATGGCAATAGCATGAAGCATTATGATGATGGGCATGGTGCATTGTGATGACAGGGTTCATGGAGTTTTGAGATGAAAAGGGGCATGGAGCATTGGTCTGACAAGTTTCATGGATTATTGTGATGACAGTGAGCATGGCACATTGTGATGACAAGGGCATGGAATATTGTGATGACAAGGTCACGGAGTATTGTGAAGACAAGTGTCAGGGAGCATTGTGATGACATAGGTCATGGTCCATTGTGATGACAATGGCATGAAGCATTGTGATGCCATGTGTAATGGAGGATTGAGATGACAAAGGTATTGGAGCATTGTGATGACAAGGGCTTGGAGCATTGTGATGACAAGGGCATGGAACATTGTGTTGACAAGGTCACGGAGTATTGTGAAGACAGGTGTCAGGGAGCATTGTGATGACATAGGTCATGGTCCATTGTGATGACAATGGCATGAAGCATTGTGATGCCATGTGTCATGGAGGATTGTGATGACAAAGGTAATGGAACATTGTGATGACAAGGGCTTGGAGCATTGTGATGACAAGGGCCATTGAGAATTTTCATGACAAGGTCGTGAAGCATTGAGATTACAAGCACATGGAGCTTGCTATGACAGGGGTCATGGAGCATTGCGATGACAAGTGCGTGGAGAATTGTGATGTCAAGAGCATGAAGCATTGTGATGAGTAGTGTCATGGAACATTGTGATGAAAAGGACGTGGGGAATTTTGATGACAAAGGACATGTAGCATTGTGATGACCAGGGCATGGAGCATTGTGATGGCAAAATCGTGGAGCATTGTGATGAGAAGACCATGGAAAATTGTAATGATGAGCGTCATGGAGCACTGTAATGACAAGGGGCATGAAGCATTGTGATGATAGGTGTCATAGAGCATTGTGATGACAGGGGTCATGGAGCATTCTGATGACAAGGCTCATGGAGCATTCTGATGACAAGCTTGTGGAGTATTGTGATGACAATGGCATGGAGCATTGTGATGAAAAGGGCATGGAGCATTGTGATGAAAAAGGCATGGAGACTTTTCATGATAGGTTTCAAGGAGCATTTTGACGACAAGTGTCAGGGAGCATTGTGATGACATGTGTATTGAGCATTGTGATGACAAAGTTCATGGAGCATTGTGATGACAAGTGCATGGAGTATTGTGATGAAAGGAATCATGGAGCGTTTTGATGACAAGTGTTATGGAAAATTGTGATCACAAGGGTTTGGAGCATTGTGATGACAGAGGTCATGGATCATTTTGATTTCAAGGAGCATGGAGCATTGTGATGACAAGGGCATGAAGTAATGTGGTGCCAATGTTCACGGAGGATTGTGAATGACAATGGTAAAGAAGTATTGTGATGACAAGCGCATGGAGCATTGTGATGACAAGTCATGTAGCATTTTGCTGACATAGGCATGGAGCATTGTGATGACAAGGGTCATGGTACACTGCGATGACAATTGTCAGAGAGCATTGTGATTAGAGGGGTTATGGAACATTGTGATGACAAATGTCATGGAGCATTGTGATGAGAAGACCATGGATAATTGTGATGATGAGCGTCATGGGGCGTTGTGATGACAAGTGATATGGAACATTTTGATCACAAGGGTTTGGAGCATTGTGATGACAGAGGTCATGGAGCATGTTGATTTCATTGTGATGACAATAGCATGAAGCATTATGATGATGGGCATGGTGCATTGTGATGACAGGGTTCATGGAGCATTGAGATGACAAGGGCATGGAGCATTGTGATGAGAAAGCCATGGAGCATTCTGATGACATGTGTCATGGAGCTTTGTGATGACAAGGGCATGGAGCATTGTGAATACAGGGGTCCTGGAGCACTGTGATGACAAGGGTCATGGGGAAGTGTTATGAGAAGGCCATGGAATATTGTGATGCCAGGGGTCCTGGAGCATTGTTATGACAGGGGCAATGGAGCATTGTGATGACAAGGGCATGGGACATTGGTCTGAAAAGTTTCATGGATTATTGTGATGAGAGTGGGCATGGAGCACTGTGATGACAAGGGCACGGAACACAGTGATACATGGGTCATGGAGCATTGTAATGAGAAGGGCATGAAGCATTGTGATGAGAAGTGCATCAAGCATTGTGATGACAGGCGTCATGGAGCTTTGTGATGAAAAGGGCATGGAGCAATGTGAAAAGAGGGTTCCTGGAGCATTGTGATGACAATGGCATGGAGCATTGTGATGCCAAGGGTCATGGAGGTTTGTGATGATAAAGGTCATGCAGCATTTGGATGACAAGTGTGTGGTGCACTGTGATGAGAAGGGCAGGGAGCATTGTGATGACAGGGTCATGGAGCAATTTGATGAAAAGGGTCATGGAATATTTTGATGACAAGTGTCATGGAACATTGTGATGTCAGGAGTGATGGAGCATTGTGATGATAAGTGCATGTAGCATTGTAATGACAGGGGTCATGGAGCTTTGTGATCACAAGGGCATGGAGCACTGTCATTACAGTGGTCTTGGGGCATTGTGATGAAAAGGGCATGGATCATTGTGATGAAATAACACGGAGCCTTTTCATGACAGGGTTCAAGGAGCATACTGACGACAAGTGTCAGGGAGCATTGTGATGACAAGTGTATTGAGCATTGTGATGACAAAGGCATGGAGCATTGTGATGAGAAGACCATGGATAATTGTGATGAGGAGCATCATGGGGCGTTGTGATGACAAGTGTTATGGAACACTGTGATCACAAGGGTTTGGAGCATTATGATGACAGAGGTCTTGGTGCATTTTGATTTCATTGTGATGGCAATAGCATGAAGCATTATGATGAAGGGCATGGTGCATTGTGATGACAGGGTTCATGGAGCATTGAGATGAAAAGCGGCATGGAGCTTTGTGATTACAGGGGTCTTGAAGCATTGTGATGACAAGGGCATGGAGCATTGTGATGAGAAAGCCATGGAGCATACTGATGACATGCGTCATGGAGCTTTGTGATGATAAGGGCATGGAACATTGTGATAACAGGGGTCTTGGAGCATTGTGATGACAAGGGTCATGGAGCCTTGTGATGACAAGGCCGTGGAACATTGTGATGTCAGTGGTCATGGAGCATAAGTCTGAAGTGTTTCATGGATTATTATGATGAGCGTGGACATGGAGCATTGTGATGAAAAGGCCACGGAACACTGTGATACATGGGTCATGGAGGATTGTAATTGAAAAGCCATGGAGTATTTTGATGAGAAGTGCATCGAGCATTGTGATGACAAGCGTCATGGGGCATTGTGATGCCAAGGGTCATGGAGCTTTGTGATGACAAAGGTTATGGAGCATTTTGATGACAAGGGCGTTGTGCATTGTGATGAGAAGGGCAGGAAGCATTGTGATGACAGGATCAAGGAGCAATTTGATGAAAAGTGTCAAGGAATATTTTGATGACAGAGGTTATGGAACATTGTGATGTCAAGGGTCATGGAGCATTGTGAGGACAAGGGCATGTAGCATTGTGATGACAGTGGTCATGGAACATTGTGATGACGGGTGAGGGATTATTGTGATGACTAGTGATGGAACCTTGTGATATCAGTTGTCAGAGAGCATTTTGATGAGAAGGGAATGGAGCATTGTGATGACAAGTTTTATGGAGCATTGTGATGACAATGTTGTAGAGCATTGTGTTGACAAGCGCAGGGCTTATTGTGATGACATGAGTACTGGAGCATTTTGCTGACATGGGCATGGAGCATTGTGATGACAAGGGTCATGGAGCATTGTGCTGACAAAGGAATGGGGCATTGTGATGACATGGTTCAAGGAGCTTTGTGATGAAAAGTTCATGGAGCATTGTGTTGACAGATGTCACAGAGCCTTGTGATGACGAGGGCATGGACCATTGTGATGACAAAAGCCATGAAGCACTGTGACGACTGGAGTCACGGAAGATTGTGATGACAGCGGTCATGGAGCATTGTGATGACAAGGGCATGGAGTATTGTGATGACAGTTGTCAGGGAGCATTGTGATGACATATGTCATGCTCCATTGTGATGACAATGGAATGGAGCATTGTGATGCCAAGTGTCATGGAGGATTGTGATGACAAATGTTATGGAGCATTGTGATGACAAGGGCTTCGAGCAATGTGATGAGAAGGCCATGGAGCCTTGTGATGACATGCGTCATGGAGCTTTGTGATGAAAAGGGCATGGAGCATTGTGATTACAGGGGTCTTGGAGCCTTGTGATGACAAGACCATGGAACATTGTGATGGCAGGGATCATGGAGCATTGTTATGACAGGGGTAATGGAGCATTGTGATGACAAGGACATGGATCATTGGTCTGAAATGTTTCATGGATTATTTTGATGAGAGTGGGCATGGAGCATTGTGATGACAAGGGCACGGATCACTGTGATACATGAGTCAGGGAGGATTGTAATGACAAGGGCGTGGAGAATTGTGATGAGAAGTGAATCGAGCATTTTGATGACAAGAGTCATGGAGCATTGTGATGACAACGGCATTGAGCAATGTGATGAGAGGGTTCATGGAGCATTGTGATGACAATAGCATGGAGCATTGTGATGCCAAGGATCAAGGAGCTTTGTGATGACAAAGGTCATGGAGAATTTTGATGACAAGGGCGTGATGCATTGTGATGAGAAGGGCATAGAGCTTGCTATGACAGGGGTCATGGAGCATTGCGATGACAAGTGCATGGAGAATTGTGATGACAAGAGCATGTAACATTGTGATGAGAAATGTCATGTAGCATTGTTATGAGGAGGACATGGAGAAATGTGATGACAAGGGACTTGGAGCATTGTGATGATCAGGGAATGGATCATTGTGATGGCAAGACCGTGGAGCATAGTGATGAGAAGTCCATGGATTCTGTTGATGACGAGTGTCATGGAGCACTCTAATTACAAGAGCCATGGAGCATTGTGATTACAGGTGTCATGGAGCATTGTGATGACAGGGGTCATGGAGCATTGTGATGACAAGTGTCATGGAGCATTGTGATGACAAGCTTGTGGAGTATTGTGATGACATTGGGATGGAGCATTGTGATGAAAAAGGCATGGAGTCTTTTTATGAGAGTGTTCAAGGAGCATTCTGACGACAAATGTCAGGGAGCATTGTGATGACAAGTGTATTGAGCATTGTGATGACAATGGTCATGGCACATTGTGATGACAAGGGCATGGAGTATTGTGATGACAGGCATCATGGAGCGTTGTGATGACACGTGTTATGGAACATTGTGATCACAAGCATTTAGAGCGTTGTGATGAAAGTGGTCATGGATCATTTTGATTTCAAGGAGCATGGAGCATTGTGATGCCAAGACCATGAAGCAATGTGATCCCAAGGTTCATGGAGGATTGTGATGACAAGCGCATGGAGCTTTGTGGTGACAAGGTCTTGTAGCATTTTGCTGAAAAAGGCATGGAGCATTGTGATTACAGGAGTCTTGGAGCATTGTGATGAAAAGGGCATGGACCATTGTGATGAAAAAGGCATGGAGCATTGTCATGACATGGTTCAAGTGCATACTGATGGCAAGTGCCAGGGAGCATTGTGATGACAAGTGTATTGTGCATTGTGATGACAAAGGTCATGGAGCATTGTGATGACAAGGGCATGGAGTATTGTGATGACAGGCATCATGGAGCATTGTGATGACAAGTGTTATGGAACATTGTGATTCCAAGGGTTTGGATCATAGTGATGACAGAGTTCATGGATCATTTTGATTTCAAGGAGCATGGAGCATTGTGATGACAAGGGCATGAAGCAATGTGATCCCAAGGTTCATGGAGGATTGTGATGACAAGAGCATGGAGCATTGTGAAGACAAGCTCATGTAGCATTTTTCTGACAAAGGCATGGAGCATAGTGATGACAAGGTTGATGGAGCACTGTGATGACAAGCGTCACGGAGCATTGTGATTACAGGGGACATGGAACATTGGGATGACATGAGCATGGATCTTGTGATGACAAGTGTCATGGAGTATTTTGATGACAAGAGTCCAGGATCATTGTGTTGTCAGGGGTCATGGAGCATTGTGATTACTGTGGTCATGGAGCATTGTGATGACAGGGGTCATGGAGCATTGTGATGAGAAGGTCATGGAGCATTGAGCTGAAAATATTCATGGAGTATTGAGATGACAAGGGAATGGAGCATTTTGATGACAACGTCCTGGAGCATTGTGATGAGCGGACCATGGAGCCTTGTGATGACAATTATCATGGAGCATTCTCACTAAAAGAGGCATGGGGCATTGTGATTACAGGGGTCTTGGAGCATTGTGATGACAAGTGCTAATAGCATTGTGATGAGAAGGCCATGGAGCATTCTGATAACATGCATCATGGAGCTTCGTGATGACAAGGGCATGGGACATTGTGATTACAGGGGTCTTGGAGTATTGTGATGAAAAGGGCATGGATCATTGTGATGAAAAAGGCATGGAGCCTTGTCATGACAGGGTTCAAGGAGCATACTGACGACAAATGTCAGGCAACGTTGTGATGACAAGTGTATTGAGCATTGTGATGACAAAGTTTATGGAGCATTGTGATGAGAAGACCATTGATAATTGTGATGACGAGCGTCATTGGGCATTGTGATGACAAGTGTTATGGAACACTGTGATCACTAGGGTTTGGAGCATGGTAATGACAGAGGTCATGGAGCATTTTGATTTCATTGTGATGACAAGAGCATGAAGCATTATGATGATGGGCATGGTGCATTGTGATGACAGGGTTCATGGAGCATTGAGATGAAAAGCGGCAAGGAGCATTGTGATTATAGGGGTCTTGGAGCATTGTGATGAGAAGGCCATGGAGCATTGTGATGAGAAGACCATGGAGCATACTGATGACATGCGTCATGGAGCTTTGTGATGACAAGGGCATGGAGCATTGTGATTACAGGGGTCTTGGAGCATTGTGATGACAAGGGTCATGGAGCCATGTGATGACAAGGCCGTGGAACACGGTGATGGCAGGTTTCATGGAGCATTGTTATGACAGTGATAATGGAGCATTGTGATGATAAGGTTATGGAGCATTGGTCTGAAAAGTTTCACGGATTATTGTGATGAGATTGGGCATGGAGCATTGTGATGACAAGGGCACGGAACACTGTGATACATTGGTCATGGAGGATTGTAATGACAAGGGCATGGAGCATTGTGATGAGAAGGGCATCGTGCGTTGTGATGACAAGCGTCATGGAGCGTTGTGATGACAAGGGCATGGAACAATGTGATGAGAGTGTTCATGGAGCATTGTGATGACAATGGCATGGGGCATTGTGATACCAAGGGTCATGGAGCTTTGGAATGAACAATGTCATGGAGCATTTTGATGACAAGGTCGTGGTGCATTGTGATGAGAAGGGCATGGAACATTGTGATGAGAAGGCCATGGAGCATACTGATGACATGCGTCATGGAGCTTTTGATGACAACGTCATGGGGCCTTTTGATTACAGGTGTCTTGGAGCATTGTGATGAAAAGGGCATGGATCATTGTGATGAAAAAGGCATGGAGCCTTGTCATGACAGGGTTCAAGGAGCATACTGACGAAAAGTGGCAGGGAGCATTGTGATGACAATTGTATTGAGCATTGTGATGACAAAGGTCATGGAGCATTGTGATGAGAAGATCATGGATAATTGTAATGACGAGCGTCATGGGGCGATGTGATAACAAGTGTTATGGAACATTGTGATTACAAGGGTTTGGAGCATTGTGAAGACAGAGGTCATGGAGCATTTTGATTTCATTGTGATGGCAATAGCATGAAGCATTATGATGATGGGCATGGTGCATTGTGATGACAGGGTTCATGGAGTTTTGAGATGAAAAGGGGCATGGAGCATTGGTCTGACAAGTTTCATGGATTATTGTGATGACAGTGAGCATGGCACATTGTGATGACAAGGGCATGGAATATTGTGATGACAAGGTCACGGAGTATTGTGAAGACAAGTGTCAGGGAGCATTGTGATGACATAGGTCATGGTCCATTGTGATGACAATGGCATGAAGCATTGTGATGCCATGTGTAATGGAGGATTGAGATGACAAAGGTATTGGAGCATTGTGATGACAAGGGCTTGGAGCATTGTGATGACAAGGGCATGGAACATTGTGTTGACAAGGTCACGGAGTATTGTGAAGACAGGTGTCAGGGAGCATTGTGATGACATAGGTCATGGTCCATTGTGATGACAATGGCATGAAGCATTGTGATGCCATGTGTCATGGAGGATTGTGATGACAAAGGTAATGGAACATTGTGATGACAAGGGCTTGGAGCATTGTGATGACAAGGGCCATTGAGAATTTTCATGACAAGGTCGTGAAGCATTGAGATTACAAGCACATGGAGCTTGCTATGACAGGGGTCATGGAGCATTGCGATGACAAGTGCGTGGAGAATTGTGATGTCAAGAGCATGAAGCATTGTGATGAGTAGTGTCATGGAACATTGTGATGAAAAGGACGTGGGGAATTTTGATGACAAAGGACATGTAGCATTGTGATGACCAGGGCATGGAGCATTGTGATGGCAAAATCGTGGAGCATTGTGATGAGAAGACCATGGAAAATTGTAATGATGAGCGTCATGGAGCACTGTAATGACAAGGGGCATGAAGCATTGTGATGATAGGTGTCATAGAGCATTGTGATGACAGGGGTCATGGAGCATTCTGATGACAAGGCTCATGGAGCATTCTGATGACAAGCTTGTGGAGTATTGTGATGACAATGGCATGGAGCATTGTGATGAAAAGGGCATGGAGCATTGTGATGAAAAAGGCATGGAGACTTTTCATGATAGGTTTCAAGGAGCATTTTGACGACAAGTGTCAGGGAGCATTGTGATGACATGTGTATTGAGCATTGTGATGACAAAGTTCATGGAGCATTGTGATGACAAGTGCATGGAGTATTGTGATGAAAGGAATCATGGAGCGTTTTGATGACAAGTGTTATGGAAAATTGTGATCACAAGGGTTTGGAGCATTGTGATGACAGAGGTCATGGATCATTTTGATTTCAAGGAGCATGGAGCATTGTGATGACAAGGGCATGAAGTAATGTGGTGCCAATGTTCACGGAGGATTGTGAATGACAATGGTAAAGAAGTATTGTGATGACAAGCGCATGGAGCATTGTGATGACAAGTCATGTAGCATTTTGCTGACATAGGCATGGAGCATTGTGATGACAAGGGTCATGGTACACTGCGATGACAATTGTCAGAGAGCATTGTGATTAGAGGGGTTATGGAACATTGTGATGACAAATGTCATGGAGCATTGTGATGAGAAGACCATGGATAATTGTGATGATGAGCGTCATGGGGCGTTGTGATGACAAGTGATATGGAACATTTTGATCACAAGGGTTTGGAGCATTGTGATGACAGAGGTCATGGAGCATGTTGATTTCATTGTGATGACAATAGCATGAAGCATTATGATGATGGGCATGGTGCATTGTGATGACAGGGTTCATGGAGCATTGAGATGACAAGGGCATGGAGCATTGTGATGAGAAAGCCATGGAGCATTCTGATGACATGTGTCATGGAGCTTTGTGATGACAAGGGCATGGAGCATTGTGAATACAGGGGTCCTGGAGCACTGTGATGACAAGGGTCATGGGGAAGTGTTATGAGAAGGCCATGGAATATTGTGATGCCAGGGGTCCTGGAGCATTGTTATGACAGGGGCAATGGAGCATTGTGATGACAAGGGCATGGGACATTGGTCTGAAAAGTTTCATGGATTATTGTGATGAGAGTGGGCATGGAGCACTGTGATGACAAGGGCACGGAACACAGTGATACATGGGTCATGGAGCATTGTAATGAGAAGGGCATGAAGCATTGTGATGAGAAGTGCATCAAGCATTGTGATGACAGGCGTCATGGAGCTTTGTGATGAAAAGGGCATGGAGCAATGTGAAAAGAGGGTTCCTGGAGCATTGTGATGACAATGGCATGGAGCATTGTGATGCCAAGGGTCATGGAGGTTTGTGATGATAAAGGTCATGCAGCATTTGGATGACAAGTGTGTGGTGCACTGTGATGAGAAGGGCAGGGAGCATTGTGATGACAGGGTCATGGAGCAATTTGATGAAAAGGGTCATGGAATATTTTGATGACAAGTGTCATGGAACATTGTGATGTCAGGAGTGATGGAGCATTGTGATGATAAGTGCATGTAGCATTGTAATGACAGGGGTCATGGAGCTTTGTGATCACAAGGGCATGGAGCACTGTCATTACAGTGGTCTTGGGGCATTGTGATGAAAAGGGCATGGATCATTGTGATGAAATAACACGGAGCCTTTTCATGACAGGGTTCAAGGAGCATACTGACGACAAGTGTCAGGGAGCATTGTGATGACAAGTGTATTGAGCATTGTGATGACAAAGGCATGGAGCATTGTGATGAGAAGACCATGGATAATTGTGATGAGGAGCATCATGGGGCGTTGTGATGACAAGTGTTATGGAA
The DNA here is from genome assembly GCF_964341445.2 of Mesoplodon mirus. Taxonomy (NCBI): domain Eukaryota; kingdom Metazoa; phylum Chordata; class Mammalia; order Artiodactyla; family Ziphiidae; genus Mesoplodon; species Mesoplodon mirus. The sequence continues at coordinate 72,448 of NW_028295320.1, forward strand.
CACTGTGATCACAAGGGTTTGGAGCATTATGATGACAGAGGTCTTGGTGCATTTTGATTTCATTGTGATGGCAATAGCATGAAGCATTATGATGAAGGGCATGGTGCATTGTGATGACAGGGTTCATGGAGCATTGAGATGAAAAGCGGCATGGAGCTTTGTGATTACAGGGGTCTTGAAGCATTGTGATGACAAGGGCATGGAGCATTGTGATGAGAAAGCCATGGAGCATACTGATGACATGCGTCATGGAGCTTTGTGATGATAAGGGCATGGAACATTGTGATAACAGGGGTCTTGGAGCATTGTGATGACAAGGGTCATGGAGCCTTGTGATGACAAGGCCGTGGAACATTGTGATGTCAGTGGTCATGGAGCATAAGTCTGAAGTGTTTCATGGATTATTATGATGAGCGTGGACATGGAGCATTGTGATGAAAAGGCCACGGAACACTGTGATACATGGGTCATGGAGGATTGTAATTGAAAAGCCATGGAGTATTTTGATGAGAAGTGCATCGAGCATTGTGATGACAAGCGTCATGGGGCATTGTGATGCCAAGGGTCATGGAGCTTTGTGATGACAAAGGTTATGGAGCATTTTGATGACAAGGGCGTTGTGCATTGTGATGAGAAGGGCAGGAAGCATTGTGATGACAGGATCAAGGAGCAATTTGATGAAAAGTGTCAAGGAATATTTTGATGACAGAGGTTATGGAACATTGTGATGTCAAGGGTCATGGAGCATTGTGAGGACAAGGGCATGTAGCATTGTGATGACAGTGGTCATGGAACATTGTGATGACGGGTGAGGGATTATTGTGATGACTAGTGATGGAACCTTGTGATATCAGTTGTCAGAGAGCATTTTGATGAGAAGGGAATGGAGCATTGTGATGACAAGTTTTATGGAGCATTGTGATGACAATGTTGTAGAGCATTGTGTTGACAAGCGCAGGGCTTATTGTGATGACATGAGTACTGGAGCATTTTGCTGACATGGGCATGGAGCATTGTGATGACAAGGGTCATGGAGCATTGTGCTGACAAAGGAATGGGGCATTGTGATGACATGGTTCAAGGAGCTTTGTGATGAAAAGTTCATGGAGCATTGTGTTGACAGATGTCACAGAGCCTTGTGATGACGAGGGCATGGACCATTGTGATGACAAAAGCCATGAAGCACTGTGACGACTGGAGTCACGGAAGATTGTGATGACAGCGGTCATGGAGCATTGTGATGACAAGGGCATGGAGTATTGTGATGACAGTTGTCAGGGAGCATTGTGATGACATATGTCATGCTCCATTGTGATGACAATGGAATGGAGCATTGTGATGCCAAGTGTCATGGAGGATTGTGATGACAAATGTTATGGAGCATTGTGATGACAAGGGCTTCGAGCAATGTGATGAGAAGGCCATGGAGCCTTGTGATGACATGCGTCATGGAGCTTTGTGATGAAAAGGGCATGGAGCATTGTGATTACAGGGGTCTTGGAGCCTTGTGATGACAAGACCATGGAACATTGTGATGGCAGGGATCATGGAGCATTGTTATGACAGGGGTAATGGAGCATTGTGATGACAAGGACATGGATCATTGGTCTGAAATGTTTCATGGATTATTTTGATGAGAGTGGGCATGGAGCATTGTGATGACAAGGGCACGGATCACTGTGATACATGAGTCAGGGAGGATTGTAATGACAAGGGCGTGGAGAATTGTGATGAGAAGTGAATTGAGCATTTTGATGACAAGAGTCATAGAGCATTGTGATGACAACGGCATTGAGCAATGTGATGAGAGGGTTCATGGAGCATTGTGATGACAATAGCATGGAGCATTGTGATGCCAAGGATCAAGGAGCTTTGTGATGACAAAGGTCATGGAGAATTTTGATGACAAGGGCGTGATGCATTGTGATGAGAAGGGCATAGAGCTTGCTATGACAGGGGTCATGGAGCATTGCGATGACAAGTGCATGGAGAATTGTGATGACAAGTGCATGTAACATTGTGATGAGAAATGTCATGTAGCATTGTTATGAGGAGGACGTGGAGAAATGTGATGACAAGGGACTTGGAGCATTGTGATGATCAGGGAATGGATCATTGTGATGGCAAGACCGTGGAGCATAGTGATGAGAAGTCCATGGATTCTGTTGATGACGAGTGTCATGGAGCACTCTAATTACAAGAGCCATGGAGCATTGTGATTACAGGTGTCATGGAGCATTGTGATGACAGGGGTCATGGAGCATTGTGATGACAAGTGTCATGGAGCATTGTGATGACAAGCTTGTGGAGTATTGTGATGACATTGGGATGGAGCATTGTGATGAAAAAGGCATGGAGTCTTTTTATGAGAGTGTTCAAGGAGCATTCTGACGACAAATGTCAGGGAGCATTGTGATGACAAGTGTATTGAGCATTGTGATGACAATGGTCATGGCACATTGTGATGACAAGGGCATGGAGTATTGTGATGACAGGCATCATGGAGCGTTGTGATGACACGTGTTATGGAACATTGTGATCACAAGCATTTAGAGCGTTGTGATGAAAGTGGTCATGGATCATTTTGATTTCAAGGAGCATGGAGCATTGTGATGCCAAGACCATGAAGCAATGTGATCCCAAGGTTCATGGAGGATTGTGATGACAAGCGCATGGAGCTTTGTGGTGACAAGGTCTTGTAGCATTTTGCTGAAAAAGGCATGGAGCATTGTGATTACAGGAGTCTTGGAGCATTGTGATGAAAAGGGCATGGACCATTGTGATGAAAAAGGCATGGAGCATTGTCATGACATGGTTCAAGTGCATACTGATGGCAAGTGCCAGGGAGCATTGTGATGACAAGTGTATTGTGCATTGTGATGACAAAGGTCATGGAGCATTGTGATGACAAGGGCATGGAGTATTGTGATGACAGGCATCATGGAGCATTGTGATGACAAGTGTTATGGAACATTGTGATTCCAAGGGTTTGGATCATAGTGATGACAGAGTTCATGGATCATTTTGATTTCAAGGAGCATGGAGCATTGTGATGACAAGGGCATGAAGCAATGTGATCCCAAGGTTCATGGAGGATTGTGATGACAAGAGCATGGAGCATTGTGAAGACAAGCTCATGTAGCATTTTTCTGACAAAGGCATGGAGCATAGTGATGACAAGGTTGATGGAGCACTGTGATGACAAGCGTCACGGAGTATTGTGATTACAGGGGACATGGAACATTGGGATGACATGAGCATGGATCTTGTGATGACAAGTGTCATGGAGTATTTTGATGACAAGAGTCCAGGATCATTGTGTTGTCAGGGGTCATGGAGCATTGTGATTACTGTGGTCATGGAGCATTGTGATGACAGGGGTCATGGAGCATTGTGATGAGAAGGTCATGGAGCATTGAGCTGAAAATATTCATGGAGTATTGAGATGACAAGGGAATGGAGCATTTTGATGACAACGTCCTGGAGCATTGTGATGAGCGGACCATGGAGCCTTGTGATGACAATTATCATGGAGCATTCTCACTAAAAGAGGCATGGGGCATTGTGATTACAGGGGTCTTGGAGCATTGTGATGACAAGTGCTAATAGCATTGTGATGAGAAGGCCATGGAGCATTCTGATAACATGCATCATGGAGCTTCGTGATGACAAGGGCATGGGACATTGTGATTACAGGGGTCTTGGAGTATTGTGATGAAAAGGGCATGGATCATTGTGATGAAAAAGGCATGGAGCCTTGTCATGACAGGGTTCAAGGAGCATACTGACGACAAATGTCAGGCAACGTTGTGATGACAAGTGTATTGAGCATTGTGATGACAAAGTTTATGGAGCATTGTGATGAGAAGACCATTGATAATTGTGATGACGAGCGTCATTGGGCATTGTGATGACAAGTGTTATGGAACACTGTGATCACTAGGGTTTGGAGCATGGTAATGACAGAGGTCATGGAGCATTTTGATTTCATTGTGATGACAAGAGCATGAAGCATTATGATGATGGGCATGGTGCATTGTGATGACAGGGTTCATGGAGCATTGAGATGAAAAGCGGCAAGGAGCATTGTGATTATAGGGGTCTTGGAGCATTGTGATGAGAAGGCCATGGAGCATTGTGATGAGAAGACCATGGAGCATACTGATGACATGCGTCATGGAGCTTTGTGATGACAAGGGCATGGAGCATTGTGATTACAGGGGTCTTGGAGCATTGTGATGACAAGGGTCATGGAGCCATGTGATGACAAGGCCGTGGAACACGGTGATGGCAGGTTTCATGGAGCATTGTTATGACAGTGATAATGGAGCATTGTGATGATAAGGTTATGGAGCATTGGTCTGAAAAGTTTCACGGATTATTGTGATGAGATTGGGCATGGAGCATTGTGATGACAAGGGCACGGAACACTGTGATACATTGGTCATGGAGGATTGTAATGACAAGGGCATGGAGCATTGTGATGAGAAGGGCATCGTGCGTTGTGATGACAAGCGTCATGGAGCGTTGTGATGACAAGGGCATGGAACAATGTGATGAGAGTGTTCATGGAGCATTGTGATGACAATGGCATGGGGCATTGTGATACCAAGGGTCATGGAGCTTTGGAATGAACAATGTCATGGAGCATTTTGATGACAAGGTCGTGGTGCATTGTGATGAGAAGGGCATGGAACATTGTGATGAGAAGGCCATGGAGCATACTGATGACATGCGTCATGGAGCTTTTGATGACAACGTCATGGGGCCTTTTGATTACAGGTGTCTTGGAGCATTGTGATGAAAAGGGCATGGATCATTGTGATGAAAAAGGCATGGAGCCTTGTCATGACAGGGTTCAAGGAGCATACTGACGAAAAGTGGCAGGGAGCATTGTGATGACAATTGTATTGAGCATTGTGATGACAAAGGTCATGGAGCATTGTGATGAGAAGACCATGGATAATTGTAATGACGAGCGTCATGGGGCGATGTGATAACAAGTGTTATGGAACATTGTGATTACAAGGGTTTGGAGCATTGTGAAGACAGAGGTCATGGAGCATTTTGATTTCATTGTGATGGCAATAGCATGAAGCATTATGATGATGGGCATGGTGCATTGTGATGACAGGGTTCATGGAGTTTTGAGATGAAAAGGGGCATGGAGCATTGGTCTGACAAGTTTCATGGATTATTGTGATGACAGTGAGCATGGCACATTGTGATGACAAGGGCATGGAATATTGTGATGACAAGGTCACGGAGTATTGTGAAGACAAGTGTCAGGGAGCATTGTGATGACATAGGTCATGGTCCATTGTGATGACAATGGCATGAAGCATTGTGATGCCATGTGTAATGGAGGATTGAGATGACAAAGGTATTGGAGCATTGTGATGACAAGGGCTTGGAGCATTGTGATGACAAGGGCATGGAACATTGTGTTGACAAGGTCACGGAGTATTGTGAAGACAGGTGTCAGGGAGCATTGTGATGACATAGGTCATGGTCCATTGTGATGACAATGGCATGAAGCATTGTGATGCCATGTGTCATGGAGGATTGTGATGACAAAGGTAATGGAACATTGTGATGACAAGGGCTTGGAGCATTGTGATGACAAGGGCCATTGAGAATTTTCATGACAAGGTCGTGAAGCATTGAGATTACAAGCACATGGAGCTTGCTATGACAGGGGTCATGGAGCATTGCGATGACAAGTGCGTGGAGAATTGTGATGTCAAGAGCATGAAGCATTGTGATGAGTAGTGTCATGGAACATTGTGATGAAAAGGACGTGGGGAATTTTGATGACAAAGGACATGTAGCATTGTGATGACCAGGGCATGGAGCATTGTGATGGCAAAATCGTGGAGCATTGTGATGAGAAGACCATGGAAAATTGTAATGATGAGCGTCATGGAGCACTGTAATGACAAGGGGCATGAAGCATTGTGATGATAGGTGTCATAGAGCATTGTGATGACAGGGGTCATGGAGCATTCTGATGACAAGGCTCATGGAGCATTCTGAGGACAAGCTTGTGGAGTATTGTGATGACAATGGCATGGAGCATTGTGATGAAAAGGGCATGGAGCATTGTGATGAAAAAGGCATGGAGACTTTTCATGATAGGTTTCAAGGAGCATTTTGACGACAAGTGTCAGGGAGCATTGTGATGACATGTGTATTGAGCATTGTGATGACAAAGTTCATGGAGCATTGTGATGACAAGTGCATGGAGTATTGTGATGAAAGGAATCATGGAGCGTTTTGATGACAAGTGTTATGGAAAATTGTGATCACAAGGGTTTGGAGCATTGTGATGACAGAGGTCATGGATCATTTTGATTTCAAGGAGCATGGAGCATTGTGATGACAAGGGCATGAAGTAATGTGGTGCCAATGTTCACGGAGGATTGTGAATGACAATGGTAAAGAAGTATTGTGATGACAAGCGCATGGAGCATTGTGATGACAAGTCATGTAGCATTTTGCTGACATAGGCATGGAGCATTGTGATGACAAGGGTCATGGTACACTGCGATGACAATTGTCAGAGAGCATTGTGATTAGAGGGGTTATGGAACATTGTGATGACAAATGTCATGGAGCATTGTGATGAGAAGACCATGGATAATTGTGATGATGAGCGTCATGGGGCGTTGTGATGACAAGTGATATGGAACATTTTGATCACAAGGGTTTGGAGCATTGTGATGACAGAGGTCATGGAGCATGTTGATTTCATTGTGATGACAATAGCATGAAGCATTATGATGATGGGCATGGTGCATTGTGATGACAGGGTTCATGGAGCATTGAGATGACAAGGGCATGGAGCATTGTGATGAGAAAGCCATGGAGCATTCTGATGACATGTGTCATGGAGCTTTGTGATGACAAGGGCATGGAGCATTGTGAATACAGGGGTCCTGGAGCACTGTGATGACAAGGGTCATGGGGAAGTGTTATGAGAAGGCCATGGAATATTGTGATGCCAGGGGTCCTGGAGCATTGTTATGACAGGGGCAATGGAGCATTGTGATGACAAGGGCATGGGACATTGGTCTGAAAAGTTTCATGGATTATTGTGATGAGAGTGGGCATGGAGCACTGTGATGACAAGGGCACGGAACACAGTGATACATGGGTCATGGAGCATTGTAATGAGAAGGGCATGAAGCATTGTGATGAGAAGTGCATCAAGCATTGTGATGACAGGCGTCATGGAGCTTTGTGATGAAAAGGGCATGGAGCAATGTGAAAAGAGGGTTCCTGGAGCATTGTGATGACAATGGCATGGAGCATTGTGATGCCAAGGGTCATGGAGGTTTGTGATGATAAAGGTCATGCAGCATTTGGATGACAAGTGTGTGGTGCACTGTGATGAGAAGGGCAGGGAGCATTGTGATGACAGGGTCATGGAGCAATTTGATGAAAAGGGTCATGGAATATTTTGATGACAAGTGTCATGGAACATTGTGATGTCAGGAGTGATGGAGCATTGTGATGATAAGTGCATGTAGCATTGTAATGACAGGGGTCATGGAGCTTTGTGATCACAAGGGCATGGAGCACTGTCATTACAGTGGTCTTGGGGCATTGTGATGAAAAGGGCATGGATCATTGTGATGAAATAACACGGAGCCTTTTCATGACAGGGTTCAAGGAGCATACTGACGACAAGTGTCAGGGAGCATTGTGATGACAAGTGTATTGAGCATTGTGATGACAAAGGCATGGAGCATTGTGATGAGAAGACCATGGATAATTGTGATGAGGAGCATCATGGGGCGTTGTGATGACAAGTGTTATGGAACACTGTGATCACAAGGGTTTGGAGCATTATGATGACAGAGGTCTTGGTGCATTTTGATTTCATTGTGATGGCAATAGCATGAAGCATTATGATGAAGGGCATGGTGCATTGTGATGACAGGGTTCATGGAGCATTGAGATGAAAAGCGGCATGGAGCTTTGTGATTACAGGGGTCTTGAAGCATTGTGATGACAAGGGCATGGAGCATTGTGATGAGAAAGCCATGGAGCATACTGATGACATGCGTCATGGAGCTTTGTGATGATAAGGGCATGGAACATTGTGATAACAGGGGTCTTGGAGCATTGTGATGACAAGGGTCATGGAGCCTTGTGATGACAAGGCCGTGGAACATTGTGATGTCAGTGGTCATGGAGCATAAGTCTGAAGTGTTTCATGGATTATTATGATGAGCGTGGACATGGAGCATTGTGGTGAAAAGGCCACGGAACACTGTGATACATGGGTCATGGAGGATTGTAATTGAAAAGCCATGGAGTATTTTGATGAGAAGTGCATCGAGCATTGTGATGACAAGCGTCATGGGGCATTGTGATGCCAAGGGTCATGGAGCTTTGTGATGACAAAGGTTATGGAGCATTTTGATGACAAGGGCGTTGTGCATTGTGATGAGAAGGGCAGGAAGCATTGTGATGACAGGATCAAGGAGCAATTTGATGAAAAGTGTCAAGGAATATTTTGATGACAGAGGTTATGGAACATTGTGATGTCAAGGGTCATGGAGCATTGTGAGGACAAGGGCATGTAGCATTGTGATGACAGTGGTCATGGAACATTGTGATGACGGGTGAGGGATTATTGTGATGACTAGTGATGGAACCTTGTGATATCAGTTGTCAGAGAGCATTTTGATGAGAAGGGAATGGAGCATTGTGATGACAAGTTTTATGGAGCATTGTGATGACAATGTTGTAGAGCATTGTGTTGACAAGCGCAGGGCTTATTGTGATGACATGAGTACTGGAGCATTTTGCTGACATGGGCATGGAGCATTGTGATGACAAGGGTCATGGAGCATTGTGCTGACAAAGGAATGGGGCATTGTGATGACATGGTTCAAGGAGCTTTGTGATGAAAAGTTCATGGAGCATTGTGTTGACAGATGTCACAGAGCCTTGTGATGACGAGGGCATGGACCATTGTGATGACAAAAGCCATGAAGCACTGTGACGACTGGAGTCACGGAAGATTGTGATGACAGCGGTCATGGAGCATTGTGATGACAAGGGCATGGAGTATTGTGATGACAGTTGTCAGGGAGCATTGTGATGACATATGTCATGCTCCATTGTGATGACAATGGAATGGAGCATTGTGATGCCAAGTGTCATGGAGGATTGTGATGACAAATGTTATGGAGCATTGTGATGACAAGGGCTTCGAGCAATGTGATGAGAAGGCCATGGAGCCTTGTGATGACATGCGTCATGGAGCTTTGTGATGAAAAGGGCATGGAGCATTGTGATTACAGGGGTCTTGGAGCCTTGTGATGACAAGACCATGGAACATTGTGATGGCAGGGATCATGGAGCATTGTTATGACAGGGGTAATGGAGCATTGTGATGACAAGGACATGGATCATTGGTCTGAAATGTTTCATGGATTATTTTGATGAGAGTGGGCATGGAGCATTGTGATGACAAGGGCACGGATCACTGTGATACATGAGTCAGGGAGGATTGTAATGACAAGGGCGTGGAGAATTGTGATGAGAAGTGAATCGAGCATTTTGATGACAAGAGTCATGGAGCATTGTGATGACAACGGCATTGAGCAATGTGATGAGAGGGTTCATGGAGCATTGTGATGACAATAGCATGGAGCATTGTGATGCCAAGGATCAAGGAGCTTTGTGATGACAAAGGTCATGGAGAAATTTGATGACAAGGGCGTGATGCATTGTGATGAGAAGGGCATAGAGCTTGCTATGACAGGGGTCATGGAGCATTGCGATGACAAGTGCATGGAGAATTGTGATGACAAGAGCATGTAACATTGTGATGAGAAATGTCATGTAGCATTGTTATGAGGAGGACGTGGAGAAATGTGATGACAAGGGACTTGGAGCATTGTGATGATCAGGGAATGGATCATTGTGATGGCAAGACCGTGGAGCATAGTGATGAGAAGTCCATGGATTATGTTGATGACGAGTGTCATGGAGCACTCTAATTACAAGAGCCATGGAGCATTGTGATTACAGGTGTCATGGAGCATTGTGATGACAGGGGTCATGGAGCATTGTGATGACAAGTGTCATGGAGCATTGTGATGACAAGCTTGTGGAGTATTGTGATGACATTGGGATGGAGCATTGTGATGAAAAAGGCATGGAGTCTTTTTATGAGGGTGTTCAAGGAGCATTCTGACGACAAATGCCAGGGAGCATTGTGATGACAAGTGTATTGAGCATTGTGATGACAATGGTCATGGCACATTGTGATGACAAGGGCATGGAGTATTGTGATGACAGGCATCATGGAGCGTTGTGATGACACGTGTTATGGAACATTGTGATCACAAGCATTTAGAGCGTTGTGATGAAAGTGGTCATGGATCATTTTGATTTCAAGGAGCATGGAGCATTGTGATGCCAAGACCATGAAGCAATGTGATCCCAAGGTTCATGGAGGATTGTGATGACAAGCGCATGGAGCTTTGTGGTGACAAGGTCTTGTAGCATTTTGCTGAAAAAGGCATGGAGCATTGTGATTACAGGAGTCTTGGAGCATTGTGATGAAAAGGGCATGGACCATTGTGATGAAAAAGGCATGGAGCATTGTCATGACATGGTTCAAGTGCATACTGATGGCAAGTGCCAGGGAGCATTGTGATGACAAGTGTATTGTGCATTGTGATGACAAAGGTCATGGAGCATTGTGATGACAAGGGCATGGAGTATTGTGATGACAGGCATCATGGAGCATTGTGATGACAAGTGTTATGGAACATTGTGATTCCAAGGGTTTGGATCATAGTGATGACAGAGTTCATGGATCATTTTGATTTCAAGGAGCATGGAGCATTGTGATGACAAGGGCATGAAGCAATGTGATCCCAAGGTTCATGGAGGATTGTGATGACAAGAGCATGGAGCATTGTGAAGACAAGCTCATGTAGCATTTTTCTGACAAAGGCATGGAGCATAGTGATGACAAGGTTGATGGAGCACTGTGATGACAAGCGTCACGGAGCATTGTGATTACAGGGGACATGGAACATTGGGATGACATGAGCATGGATCTTGTGATGACAAGTGTCATGGAGTATTTTGATGACAAGAGTCCAGGATCATTGTGTTGTCAGGGGTCATGGAGCATTGTGATTACTGTGGTCATGGAGCATTGTGATGACAGGGGTCATGGAGCATTGTGATGAGAAGGTCATGGAGCATTGAGCTGAAAATATTCATGGAGTATTGAGATGACAAGGGAATGGAGCATTTTGATGACAACGTCCTGGAGCATTGTGATGAGCGGACCATGGAGCCTTGTGATGACAATTATCATGGAGCATTCTCACTAAAAGAGGCATGGGGCATTGTGATTACAGGGGTCTTGGAGCATTGTGATGACAAGTGCTAATAGCATTGTGATGAGAAGGCCATGGAGCATTCTGATAACATGCATCATGGAGCTTCGTGATGACAAGGGCATGGGACATTGTGATTACAGGGGTCTTGGAGTATTGTGATGAAAAGGGCATGGATCATTGTGATGAAAAAGGCATGGAGCCTTGTCATGACAGGGTTCAAGGAGCATACTGACGACAAATGTCAGGCAACGTTGTGATGACAAGTGTATTGAGCATTGTGATGACAAAGTTTATGGAGCATTGTGATGAGAAGACCATTGATAATTGTGATGACGAGCGTCATTGGGCATTGTGATGACAAGTGTTATGGAACACTGTGATCACTAGGGTTTGGAGCATGGTAATGACAGAGGTCATGGAGCATTTTGATTTCATTGTGATGACAAGAGCATGAAGCATTATGATGATGGGCATGGTGCATTGTGATGACAGGGTTCATGGAGCATTGAGATGAAAAGCGGCAAGGAGCATTGTGATTATAGGGGTCTTGGAGCATTGTGATGAGAAGGCCATGGAGCATTGTGATGAGAAGACCATGGAGCATACTGATGACATGCGTCATGGAGCTTTGTGATGACAAGGGCATGGAGCATTGTGATTACAGGGGTCTTGGAGCATTGTGATGACAAGGGTCATGGAGCCATGTGATGACAAGGCCGTGGAACACGGTGATGGCAGGTTTCATGGAGCATTGTTATGACAGTGATAATGGAGCATTGTGATGATAAGGTTATGGAGCATTGGTCTGAAAAGTTTCACGGATTATTGTGATGAGATTGGGCATGGAGCATTGTGATGACAAGGGCACGGAACACTGTGATACATTGGTCATGGAGGATTGTAATGACAAGGGCATGGAGCATTGTGATGAGAAGGGCATCGTGCGTTGTGATGACAAGCGTCATGGAGCGTTGTGATGACAAGGGCATGGAACAATGTGATGAGAGTGTTCATGGAGCATTGTGATGACAATGGCATGGGGCATTGTGATACCAAGGGTCATGGAGCTTTGGAATGAACAATGTCATGGAGCATTTTGATGACAAGGTCGTGGTGCATTGTGATGAGAAGGGCATGGAACATTGTGATGAGAAGGCCATGGAGCATACTGATGACATGCGTCATGGAGCTTTTGATGACAACGTCATGGGGCCTTTTGATTACAGGTGTCTTGGAGCATTGTGATGAAAAGGGCATGGATCATTGTGATGAAAAAGGCATGGAGCCTTGTCATGACAGGGTTCAAGGAGCATACTGACGAAAAGTGGCAGGGAGCATTGTGATGACAATTGTATTGAGCATTGTGATGACAAAGGTCATGGAGCATTGTGATGAGAAGACCATGGATAATTGTAATGACGAGCGTCATGGGGCGATGTGATAACAAGTGTTATGGAACATTGTGATTACAAGGGTTTGGAGAATTGTGAAGACTGAGGTCATGGAGCATTTTGATTTCATTGTGATGGCAATAGCATGAAGCATTATGATGATGGGCATGGTGCATTGTGATGACAGGGTTCATGGAGTTTTGAGATGAAAAGGGGCATGGAGCATTGGTCTGACAAGTTTCATGGATTATTGTGATGACAGTGAGCATGGCACATTGTGATGACAAGGGCATGGAATATTGTGATGACAAGGTCACGGAGTATTGTGAAGACAAGTGTCAGGGAGCATTGTGATGACATAGGTCATGGTCCATTGTGATGACAATGGCATGAAGCATTGTGATGCCATGTGTAATGGAGGATTGAGATGACAAAGGTATTGGAGCATTGTGATGACAAGGGCTTGGAGCATTGTGATGACAAGGGCATGGAACATTGTGTTGACAAGGTCACGGAGTATTGTGAAGACAGGTGTCAGGGAGCATTGTGATGACATAGGTCATGGTCCATTGTGATGACAATGGCATGAAGCATTGTGATGCCATGTGTCATGGAGGATTGTGATGACAAAGGTAATGGAACATTGTGATGACAAGGGCTTGGAGCATTGTGATGACAAGGGCCATTGAGAATTTTCATGACAAGGTCGTGAAGCATTGAGATTACAAGCACATGGAGCTTGCTATGACAGGGGTCATGGAGCATTGCGATGACAAGTGCGTGGAGAATTGTGATGTCAAGAGCATGAAGCATTGTGATGAGTAGTGTCATGGAACATTGTGATGAAAAGGACGTGGGGAATTTTGATGACAAAGGACATGTAGCATTGTGATGACCAGGGCATGGAGCATTGTGATGGCAAAATCGTGGAGCATTGTGATGAGAAGACCATGGAAAATTGTAATGATGAGCGTCATGGAGCACTGTAATGACAAGGGGCATGAAGCATTGTGATGATAGGTGTCATAGAGCATTGTGATGACAGGGGTCATGGAGCATTCTGATGACAAGGCTCATGGAGCATTCTGATGACAAGCTTGTGGAGTATTGTGATGACAATGGCATGGAGCATTGTGATGAAAAGGGCATGGAGCATTGTGATGAAAAAGGCATGGAGACTTTTCATGATAGGTTTCAAGGAGCATTTTGACGACAAGTGTCAGGGAGCATTGTGATGACATGTGTATTGAGCATTGTGATGACAAAGTTCATGGAGCATTGTGATGACAAGTGCATGGAGTATTGTGATGAAAGGAATCATGGAGCGTTTTGATGACAAGTGTTATGGAAAATTGTGATCACAAGGGTTTGGAGCATTGTGATGACAGAGGTCATGGATCATTTTGATTTCAAGGAGCATGGAGCATTGTGATGACAAGGGCATGAAGTAATGTGGTGCCAATGTTCACGGAGGATTGTGAATGACAATGGTAAAGAAGTATTGTGATGACAAGCGCATGGAGCATTGTGATGACAAGTCATGTAGCATTTTGCTGACATAGGCATGGAGCATTGTGATGACAAGGGTCATGGTACACTGCGATGACAATTGTCAGAGAGCATTGTGATTAGAGGGGTTATGGAACATTGTGATGACAAATGTCATGGAGCATTGTGATGAGAAGACCATGGATAATTGTGATGATGAGCGTCATGGGGCGTTGTGATGACAAGTGATATGGAACATTTTGATCACAAGGGTTTGGAGCATTGTGATGACAGAGGTCATGGAGCATGTTGATTTCATTGTGATGACAATAGCATGAAGCATTATGATGATGGGCATGGTGCATTGTGATGACAGGGTTCATGGAGCATTGAGATGACAAGGGCATGGAGCATTGTGATGAGAAAGCCATGGAGCATTCTGATGACATGTGTCATGGAGCTTTGTGATGACAAGGGCATGGAGCATTGTGAATACAGGGGTCCTGGAGCACTGTGATGACAAGGGTCATGGGGAAGTGTTATGAGAAGGCCATGGAATATTGTGATGCCAGGGGTCCTGGAGCATTGTTATGACAGGGGCAATGGAGCATTGTGATGACAAGGGCATGGGACATTGGTCTGAAAAGTTTCATGGATTATTGTAATGAGAGTGGGCATGGAGCACTGTGATGACAAGGGCACGGAACACAGTGATACATGGGTCATGGAGCATTGTAATGAGAAGGGCATGAAGCATTGTGATGAGAAGTGCATCAAGCATTGTGATGACAGGCGTCATGGAGCTTTGTGATGAAAAGGGCATGGAGCAATGTGAAAAGAGGGTTCCTGGAGCATTGTGATGACAATGGCATGGAGCATTGTGATGCCAAGGGTCATGGAGGTTTGTGATGATAAAGGTCATGCAGCATTTGGATGACAAGTGTGTGGTGCACTGTGATGAGAAGGGCAGGGAGCATTGTGATGACAGGGTCATGGAGCAATTTGATGAAAAGGGTCATGGAATATTTTGATGACAAGTGTCATGGAACATTGTGATGTCAGGAGTGATGGAGCATTGTGATGATAAGTGCATGTAGCATTGTAATGACAGGGGTCATGGAGCTTTGTGATCACAAGGGCATGGAGCACTGTCATTACAGTGGTCTTGGGGCATTGTGATGAAAAGGGCATGGATCATTGTGATGAAATAACACGGAGCCTTTTCATGACAGGGTTCAAGGAGCATACTGACGACAAGTGTCAGGGAGCATTGTGATGACAAGTGTATTGAGCATTGTGATGACAAAGGCATGGAGCATTGTGATGAGAAGACCATGGATAATTGTGATGAGGAGCATCATGGGGCGTTGTGATGACAAGTGTTATGGAACACTGTGATCACAAGGGTTTGGAGCATTATGATGACAGAGGTCTTGGTGCATTTTGATTTCATTGTGATGGCAATAGCATGAAGCATTATGATGAAGGGCATGGTGCATTGTGATGACAGGGTTCATGGAGCATTGAGATGAAAAGCGGCATGGAGCTTTGTGATTACAGGGGTCTTGAAGCATTGTGATGACAAGGGCATGGAGCATTGTGATGAGAAAGCCATGGAGCATACTGATGACATGCGTCATGGAGCTTTGTGATGATAAGGGCATGGAACATTGTGATAACAGGGGTCTTGGAGCATTGTGATGACAAGGGTCATGGAGCCTTGTGATGACAAGGCCGTGGAACATTGTGATGTCAGTGGTCATGGAGCATAAGTCTGAAGTGTTTCATGGATTATTATGATGAGCGTGGACATGGAGCATTGTGATGAAAAGGCCACGGAACACTGTGATACATGGGTCATGGAGGATTGTAATTGAAAAGCCATGGAGTATTTTGATGAGAAGTGCATCGAGCATTGTGATGACAAGCGTCATGGGGCATTGTGATGCCAAGGGTCATGGAGCTTTGTGATGACAAAGGTTATGGAGCATTTTGATGACAAGGGCGTTGTGCATTGTGATGAGAAGGGCAGGAAGCATTGTGATGACAGGATCAAGGAGCAATTTGATGAAAAGTGTCAAGGAATATTTTGATGACAGAGGTTATGGAACATTGTGATGTCAAGGGTCATGGAGCATTGTGAGGACAAGGGCATGTAGCATTGTGATGACAGTGGTCATGGAACATTGTGATGACGGGTGAGGGATTATTGTGATGACTAGTGATGGAACCTTGTGATATCAGTTGTCAGAGAGCATTTTGATGAGAAGGGAATGGAGCATTGTGATGACAAGTTTTATGGAGCATTGTGATGACAATGTTGTAGAGCATTGTGTTGACAAGCGCAGGGCTTATTGTGATGACATGAGTACTGGAGCATTTTGCTGACATGGGCATGGAGCATTGTGATGACAAGGGTCATGGAGCATTGTGCTGACAAAGGAATGGGGCATTGTGATGACATGGTTCAAGGAGCTTTGTGATGAAAAGTTCATGGAGCATTGTGTTGACAGATGTCACAGAGCCTTGTGATGACGAGGGCATGGACCATTGTGATGACAAAAGCCATGAAGCACTGTGACGACTGGAGTCACGGAAGATTGTGATGACAGCGGTCATGGAGCATTGTGATGACAAGGGCATGGAGTATTGTGATGACAGTTGTCAGGGAGCATTGTGATGACATATGTCATGCTCCATTGTGATGACAATGGAATGGAGCATTGTGATGCCAAGTGTCATGGAGGATTGTGATGACAAATGTTATGGAGCATTGTGATGACAAGGGCTTCGAGCAATGTGATGAGAAGGCCATGGAGCCTTGTGATGACATGCGTCATGGAGCTTTGTGATGAAAAGGGCATGGAGCATTGTGATTACAGGGGTCTTGGAGCCTTGTGATGACAAGACCATGGAACATTGTGATGGCAGGGATCATGGAGCATTGTTATGACAGGGGTAATGGAGCATTGTGATGACAAGGACATGGATCATTGGTCTGAAATGTTTCATGGATTATTTTGATGAGAGTGGGCATGGAGCATTGTGATGACAAGGGCACGGATCACTGTGATACATGAGTCAGGGAGGATTGTAATGACAAGGGCGTGGAGAATTGTGATGAGAAGTGAATCGAGCATTTTGATGACAAGAGTCATGGAGCATTGTGATGACAACGGCATTGAGCAATGTGATGAGAGGGTTCATGGAGCATTGTGATGACAATAGCATGGAGCATTGTGATGCCAAGGATCAAGGAGCTTTGTGATGACAAAGGTCATGGAGAATTTTGATGACAAGGGCGTGATGCATTGTGATGAGAAGGGCATAGAGCTTGCTATGACAGGGGTCATGGAGCATTGCGATGACAAGTGCATGGAGAATTGTGATGACAAGAGCATGTAACATTGTGATGAGAAATGTCATGTAGCATTGTTATGAGGAGGACGTGGAGAAATGTGATGACAAGGGACTTGGAGCATTGTGATGATCAGGGAATGGATCATTGTGATGGCAAGACCGTGGAGCATAGTGATGAGAAGTCCATGGATTCTGTTGATGACGAGTGTCATGGAGCACTCTAATTACAAGAGCCATGGAGCATTGTGATTACAGGTGTCATGGAGCATTGTGATGACAGGGGTCATGGAGCATTGTGATGACAAGTGTCATGGAGCATTGTGACGACAAGCTTGTGGAGTATTGTGATGACATTGGGATGGAGCATTGTGATGAAAAAGGCATGGAGTCTTTTTATGAGGGTGTTCAAGGAGCATTCTGACGACAAATGCCAGGGAGCATTGTGATGACAAGTGTATTGAGCATTGTGATGACAATGGTCATGGCACATTGTGATGACAAGGGCATGGAGTATTGTGATGACAGGCATCATGGAGCGTTGTGATGACACGTGTTATGGAACATTGTGATCACAAGCATTTAGAGCGTTGTGATGAAAGTGGTCATGGATCATTTTGATTTCAAGGAGCATGGAGCATTGTGATGCCAAGACCATGAAGCAATGTGATCCCAAGGTTCATGGAGGATTGTGATGACAAGCGCATGGAGCTTTGTGGTGACAAGGTCTTGTAGCATTTTGCTGAAAAAGGCATGGAGCATTGTGATTACAGGAGTCTTGGAGCATTGTGATGAAAAGGGCATGGACCATTGTGATGAAAAAGGCATGGAGCATTGTCATGACATGGTTCAAGTGCATACTGATGGCAAGTGCCAGGGAGCATTGTGATGACAAGTGTATTGTGCATTGTGATGACAAAGGTCATGGAGCATTGTGATGACAAGGGCATGGAGTATTGTGATGACAGGCATCATGGAGCATTGTGATGACAAGTGTTATGGAACATTGTGATTCCAAGGGTTTGGATCATAGTGATGACAGAGTTCATGGATCATTTTGATTTCAAGGAGCATGGAGCATTGTGATGACAAGGGCATGAAGCAATGTGATCCCAAGGTTCATGGAGGATTGTGATGACAAGAGCATGGAGCATTGTGAAGACAAGCTCATGTAGCATTTTTCTGACAAAGGCATGGAGCATAGTGATGACAAGGTTGATGGAGCACTGTGATGACAAGCGTCACGGAGCATTGTGATTACAGGGGACATGGAACATTGGGATGACATGAGCATGGATCTTGTGATGACAAGTGTCATGGAGTATTTTGATGACAAGAGTCCAGGATCATTGTGTTGTCAGGGGTCATGGAGCATTGTGATTACTGTGGTCATGGAGCATTGTGATGACAGGGGTCATGGAGCATTGTGATGAGAAGGTCATGGAGCATTGAGCTGAAAATATTCATGGAGTATTGAGATGACAAGGGAATGGAGCATTTTGATGACAACGTCCTGGAGCATTGTGATGAGCGGACCATGGAGCCTTGTGATGACAATTATCATGGAGCATTCTCACTAAAAGAGGCATGGGGCATTGTGATTACAGGGGTCTTGGAGCATTGTGATGACAAGTGCTAATAGCATTGTGATGAGAAGGCCATGGAGCATTCTGATAACATGCATCATGGAGCTTCGTGATGACAAGGGCATGGGACATTGTGATTACAGGGGTCTTGGAGTATTGTGATGAAAAGGGCATGGATCATTGTGATGAAAAAGGCATGGAGCCTTGTCATGACAGGGTTCAAGGAGCATACTGACGACAAATGTCAGGCAACGTTGTGATGACAAGTGTATTGAGCATTGTGATGACAAAGTTTATGGAGCATTGTGATGAGAAGACCATTGATAATTGTGATGACGAGCGTCATTGGGCATTGTGATGACAAGTGTTATGGAACACTGTGATCACTAGGGTTTGGAGCATGGTAATGACAGAGGTCATGGAGCATTTTGATTTCATTGTGATGACAAGAGCATGAAGCATTATGATGATGGGCATGGTGCATTGTGATGACAGGGTTTATGGAGCATTGAGATGAAAAGCGGCAAGGAGCATTGTGATTATAGGGGTCTTGGAGCATTGGGATGAGAAGGCCATGGAGCATTGTGATGAGAAGACCATGGAGCATACTGATGACATGCGTCATGGAGTTTTGTGATGACAAGGGCATGGAGCATTGTGATTACAGGGGTCTTGGAGCATTGTGATGACAAGGGTCATGGAGCCATGTGATGACAAGGCCGTGGAACACGGTGATGGCAGGTTTCATGGAGCATTGTTATGACAGTGATAATGGAGCATTGTGATGATAAGGTTATGGAGCATTGGTCTGAAAAGTTTCACGGATTATTGTGATGAGATTGGGCATGGAGCATTGTGATGACAAGGGCACGGAACACTGTGATACATTGGTCATGGAGGATTGTAATGACAAGGGCATGGAGCATTGTGATGAGAAGGGCATCGTGCGTTGTGATGACAAGCGTCATGGAGCGTTGTGATGACAAGGGCATGGAACAATGTGATGAGAGTGTTCATGGAGCATTGTGATGACAATGGCATGGGGCATTGTGATACCAAGGGTCATGGAGCTTTGGAATGAACAATGTCATGGAGCATTTTGATGACAAGGTCGTGGTGCATTGTGATGAGAAGGGCATGGAACATTGTGATGAGAAGGCCATGGAGCATACTGATGACATGCGTCATGGAGCTTTTGATGACAACGTCATGGGGCCTTTTGATTACAGGTGTCTTGGAGCATTGTGATGAAAAGGGCATGGATCATTGTGATGAAAAAGGCATGGAGCCTTGTCATGACAGGGTTCAAGGAGCATACTGATGAAAAGTGGCAGGGAGCATTGTGATGACAATTGTATTGAGCATTGTGATGACAAAGGTCATGGAGCATTGTGATGAGAAGACCATGGATAATTGTAATGACGAGCGTCATGGGGCGATGTGATAACAAGTGTTATGGAACATTGTGATTACAAGGGTTTGGAGCATTGTGAAGACTGAGGTCATGGAGCATTTTGATTTCATTGTGATGGCAATAGCATGAAGCATTATGATGATGGGCATGGTGCATTGTGATGACAGGGTTCATGGAGTTTTGAGATGAAAAGGGGCATGGAGCATTGGTCTGACAAGTTTCATGGATTATTGTGATGACAGTGAGCATGGCACATTGTGATGACAAGGGCATGGAATATTGTGATGACAAGGTCACGGAGTATTGTGAAGACAAGTGTCAGGGAGCATTGTGATGACATAGGTCATGGTCCATTGTGATGACAATGGCATGAAGCATTGTGATGCCATGTGTAATGGAGGATTGAGATGACAAAGGTATTGGAGCATTGTGATGACAAGGGCTTGGAGCATTGTGATGACAAGGGCATGGAACATTGTGTTGACATGGTCACGGAGTATTGTGAAGACAGGTGTCAGGGAGCATTGTGATGACATAGGTCATGGTCCATTGTGATGACAATGGCATGAAGCATTGTGATGCCATGTGTCATGGAGGATTGTGATGACAAAGGTAATGGAACATTGTGATGACAAGGGCTTGGAGCATTGTGATGACAAGGGCCATTGAGAATTTTCATGACAAGGTCGTGAAGCATTGAGACTACAAGCACATGGAGCTTGCTATGACAGGGGTCATGGAGCATTGCGATGACAATTGCGTGGAGAATTGTGATGTCAAGAGCATGAAGCATTGTGATGAGTAGTGTCATGGAACATTGTGATGAAAAGGACGTGGGGAATTTTGATGACAAAGGACATGTAGCATTGTGATGACCAGGGCATGGAGCATTGTGATGGCAAAATCGTGGAGCATTGTGATGAGAAGACCATGGAAAATTGTAATGATGAGCGTCATGGAGCACTGTAATGACAAGGGGCATGAAGCATTGTGATGATAGGTGTCATAGAGCATTGTGATGACAGGGGTCATGGAGCATTCTGATGACAAGGCTCATGGAGCATTCTGATGACAAGCTTGTGGAGTATTGTGATGACAATGGCATGGAGCATTGTGATGAAAAGGGCATGGAGCATTGTGATGAAAAAGGCATGGAGACTTTTCATGATAGGTTTCAAGGAGCATTTTGACGACAAGTGTCAGGGAGCATTGTGATGACATGTGTATTGAGCATTGTGATGACAAAGTTCATGGAGCATTGTGATGACAAGTGCATGGAGTATTGTGATGAAAGGAATCATGGAGCGTTTTGATGACAAGTGTTATGGAAAATTGTGATCACAAGGGTTTGGAGCATTGTGATGACAGAGGTCATGGATCATTTTGATTTCAAGGAGCATGGAGCATTGTGATGACAAGGGCATGAAGTAATGTGGTGCCAATGTTCACGGAGGATTGTGAATGACAATGGTAAAGAAGTATTGTGATGACAAGCGCATGGAGCATTGTGATGACAAGTCATGTAGCATTTTGCTGACATAGGCATGGAGCATTGTGATGACAAGGGTCATGGTACACTGCGATGACAATTGTCAGAGAGCATTGTGATTAGAGGGGTTATGGAACATTGTGATGACAAATGTCATGGAGCATTGTGATGAGAAGACCATGGATAATTGTGATGATGAGCGTCATGGGGCGTTGTGATGACAAGTGATATGGAACATTTTGATCACAAGGGTTTGGAGCATTGTGATGACAGAGGTCATGGAGCATGTTGATTTCATTGTGATGACAATAGCATGAAGCATTATGATGATGGGCATGGTGCATTGTGATGACAGGGTTCATGGAGCATTGAGATGACAAGGGCATGGAGCATTGTGATGAGAAAGCCATGGAGCATTCTGATGACATGTGTCATGGAGCTTTGTGATGACAAGGGCATGGAGCATTGTGAATACAGGGGTCCTGGAGCACTGTGATGACAAGGGTCATGGGGAAGTGTTATGAGAAGGCCATGGAATATTGTGATGCCAGGGGTCCTGGAGCATTGTTATGACAGGGGCAATGGAGCATTGTGATGACAAGGGCATGGGACATTGGTCTGAAAAGTTTCATGGATTATTGTGATGAGAGTGGGCATGGAGCACTGTGATGACAAGGGCACGGAACACAGTGATACATGGGTCATGGAGCATTGTAATGAGAAGGGCATGAAGCATTGTGATGAGAAGTGCATCAAGCATTGTGATGACAGGCGTCATGGAGCTTTGTGATGAAAAGGGCATGGAGCAATGTGAAAAGAGGGTTCCTGGAGCATTGTGATGACAATGGCATGGAGCATTGTGATGCCAAGGGTCATGGAGGTTTGTGATGATAAAGGTCATGCAGCATTTGGATGACAAGTGTGTGGTGCACTGTGATGAGAAGGGCAGGGAGCATTGTGATGACAGGGTCATGGAGCAATTTGATGAAAAGGGTCATGGAATATTTTGATGACAAGTGTCATGGAACATTGTGATGTCAGGAGTGATGGAGCATTGTGATGATAAGTGCATGTAGCATTGTAATGACAGGGGTCATGGAGCTTTGTGATCACAAGGGCATGGAGCACTGTCATTACAGTGGTCTTGGGGCATTGTGATGAAAAGGGCATGGATCATTGTGATGAAATAACACGGAGCCTTTTCATGACAGGGTTCAAGGAGCATACTGACGACAAGTGTCAGGGAGCATTGTGATGACAAGTGTATTGAGCATTGTGATGACAAAGGCATGGAGCATTGTGATGAGAAGACCATGGATAATTGTGATGAGGAGCATCATGGGGCGTTGTGATGACAAGTGTTATGGAACACTGTGATCACAAGGGTTTGGAGCATTATGATGACAGAGGTCTTGGTGCATTTTGATTTCATTGTGATGGCAATAGCATGAAGCATTATGATGAAGGGCATGGTGCATTGTGATGACAGGGTTCATGGAGCATTGAGATGAAAAGCGGCATGGAGCTTTGTGATTACAGGGGTCTTGAAGCATTGTGATGACAAGGGCATGGAGCATTGTGATGAGAAAGCCATGGAGCATACTGATGACATGCGTCATGGAGCTTTGTGATGATAAGGGCATGGAACATTGTGATAACAGGGGTCTTGGAGCATTGTGATGACAAGGGTCATGGAGCCTTGTGATGACAAGGCCGTGGAACATTGTGATGTCAGTGGTCATGGAGCATAAGTCTGAAGTGTTTCATGGATTATTATGATGAGCGTGGACATGGAGCATTGTGATGAAAAGGCCACGGAACACTGTGATACATGGGTCATGGAGGATTGTAATTGAAAAGCCATGGAGTATTTTGATGAGAAGTGCATCGAGCATTGTGATGACAAGCGTCATGGGGCATTGTGATGCCAAGGGTCATGGAGCTTTGTGATGACAAAGGTTATGGAGCATTTTGATGACAAGGGCGTTGTGCATTGTGATGAGAAGGGCAGGAAGCATTGTGATGACAGGATCAAGGAGCAATTTGATGAAAAGTGTCAAGGAATATTTTGATGACAGAGGTTATGGAACATTGTGATGTCAAGGGTCATGGAGCATTGTGAGGACAAGGGCATGTAGCATTGTGATGACAGTGGTCATGGAACATTGTGATGACGGGTGAGGGATTATTGTGATGACTAGTGATGGAACCTTGTGATATCAGTTGTCAGAGAGCATTTTGATGAGAAGGGAATGGAGCATTGTGATGACAAGTTTTATGGAGCATTGTGATGACAATGTTGTAGAGCATTGTGTTGACAAGCGCAGGGCTTATTGTGATGACATGAGTACTGGAGCATTTTGCTGACATGGGCATGGAGCATTGTGATGACAAGGGTCATGGAGCATTGTGCTGACAAAGGAATGGGGCATTGTGATGACATGGTTCAAGGAGCTTTGTGATGAAAAGTTCATGGAGCATTGTGTTGACAGATGTCACAGAGCCTTGTGATGACGAGGGCATGGACCATTGTGATGACAAAAGCCATGAAGCACTGTGACGACTGGAGTCACGGAAGATTGTGATGACAGCGGTCATGGAGCATTGTGATGACAAGGGCATGGAGTATTGTGATGACAGTTGTCAGGGAGCATTGTGATGACATATGTCATGCTCCATTGTGATGACAATGGAATGGAGCATTGTGATGCCAAGTGTCATGGAGGATTGTGATGACAAATGTTATGGAGCATTGTGATGACAAGGGCTTCGAGCAATGTGATGAGAAGGCCATGGAGCCTTGTGATGACATGCGTCATGGAGCTTTGTGATGAAAAGGGCATGGAGCATTGTGATTACAGGGGTCTTGGAGCCTTGTGATGACAAGACCATGGAACATTGTGATGGCAGGGATCATGGAGCATTGTTATGACAGGGGTAATGGAGCATTGTGATGACAAGGACATGGATCATTGGTCTGAAATGTTTCATGGATTATTTTGATGAGAGTGGGCATGGAGCATTGTGATGACAAGGGCACGGATCACTGTGATACATGAGTCAGGGAGGATTGTAATGACAAGGGCGTGGAGAATTGTGATGAGAAGTGAATCGAGCATTTTGATGACAAGAGTCATGGAGCATTGTGATGACAACGGCATTGAGCAATGTGATGAGAGGGTTCATGGAGCATTGTGATGACAATAGCATGGAGCATTGTGATGCCAAGGATCAAGGAGCTTTGTGATGACAAAGGTCATGGAGAAATTTGATGACAAGGGCGTGATGCATTGTGATGAGAAGGGCATAGAGCTTGCTATGACAGGGGTCATGGAGCATTGCGATGACAAGTGCATGGAGAATTGTGATGACAAGAGCATGTAACATTGTGATGAGAAATGTCATGTAGCATTGTTATGAGGAGGACGTGGAGAAATGTGATGACAAGGGACTTGGAGCATTGTGATGATCAGGGAATGGATCATTGTGATGGCAAGACCGTGGAGCATAGTGATGAGAAGTCCATGGATTATGTTGATGACGAGTGTCATGGAGCACTCTAATTACAAGAGCCATGGAGCATTGTGATTACAGGTGTCATGGAGCATTGTGATGACAGGGGTCATGGAGCATTGTGATGACAAGTGTCATGGAGCATTGTGATGACAAGCTTGTGGAGTATTGTGATGACATTGGGATGGAGCATTGTGATGAAAAAGGCATGGAGTCTTTTTATGAGGGTGTTCAAGGAGCATTCTGACGACAAATGCCAGGGAGCATTGTGATGACAAGTGTATTGAGCATTGTGATGACAATGGTCATGGCACATTGTGATGACAAGGGCATGGAGTATTGTGATGACAGGCATCATGGAGCGTTGTGATGACACGTGTTATGGAACATTGTGATCACAAGCATTTAGAGCGTTGTGATGAAAGTGGTCATGGATCATTTTGATTTCAAGGAGCATGGAGCATTGTGATGCCAAGACCATGAAGCAATGTGATCCCAAGGTTCATGGAGGATTGTGATGACAAGCGCATGGAGCTTTGTGGTGACAAGGTCTTGTAGCATTTTGCTGAAAAAGGCATGGAGCATTGTGATTACAGGAGTCTTGGAGCATTGTGATGAAAAGGGCATGGACCATTGTGATGAAAAAGGCATGGAGCATTGTCATGACATGGTTCAAGTGCATACTGATGGCAAGTGCCAGGGAGCATTGTGATGACAAGTGTATTGTGCATTGTGATGACAAAGGTCATGGAGCATTGTGATGACAAGGGCATGGAGTATTGTGATGACAGGCATCATGGAGCATTGTGATGACAAGTGTTATGGAACATTGTGATTCCAAGGGTTTGGATCATAGTGATGACAGAGTTCATGGATCATTTTGATTTCAAGGAGCATGGAGCATTGTGATGACAAGGGCATGAAGCAATGTGATCCCAAGGTTCATGGAGGATTGTGATGACAAGAGCATGGAGCATTGTGAAGACAAGCTCATGTAGCATTTTTCTGACAAAGGCATGGAGCATAGTGATGACAAGGTTGATGGAGCACTGTGATGACAAGCGTCACGGAGCATTGTGATTACAGGGGACATGGAACATTGGGATGACATGAGCATGGATCTTGTGATGACAAGTGTCATGGAGTATTTTGATGACAAGAGTCCAGGATCATTGTGTTGTCAGGGGTCATGGAGCATTGTGATTACTGTGGTCATGGAGCATTGTGATGACAGGGGTCATGGAGCATTGTGATGAGAAGGTCATGGAGCATTGAGCTGAAAATATTCATGGAGTATTGAGATGACAAGGGAATGGAGCATTTTGATGACAACGTCCTGGAGCATTGTGATGAGCGGACCATGGAGCCTTGTGATGACAATTATCATGGAGCATTCTCACTAAAAGAGGCATGGGGCATTGTGATTACAGGGGTCTTGGAGCATTGTGATGACAAGTGCTAATAGCATTGTGATGAGAAGGCCATGGAGCATTCTGATAACATGCATCATGGAGCTTCGTGATGACAAGGGCATGGGACATTGTGATTACAGGGGTCTTGGAGTATTGTGATGAAAAGGGCATGGATCATTGTGATGAAAAAGGCATGGAGCCTTGTCATGACAGGGTTCAAGGAGCATACTGACGACAAATGTCAGGCAACGTTGTGATGACAAGTGTATTGAGCATTGTGATGACAAAGTTTATGGAGCATTGTGATGAGAAGACCATTGATAATTGTGATGACGAGCGTCATTGGGCATTGTGATGACAAGTGTTATGGAACACTGTGATCACTAGGGTTTGGAGCATGGTAATGACAGAGGTCATGGAGCATTTTGATTTCATTGTGATGACAAGAGCATGAAGCATTATGATGATGGGCATGGTGCATTGTGATGACAGGGTTTATGGAGCATTGAGATGAAAAGCGGCAAGGAGCATTGTGATTATAGGGGTCTTGGAGCATTGGGATGAGAAGGCCATGGAGCATTGTGATGAGAAGACCATGG
Organism: Mesoplodon mirus; assembly: GCF_964341445.2. Lineage (NCBI taxonomy): Eukaryota > Metazoa > Chordata > Mammalia > Artiodactyla > Ziphiidae > Mesoplodon > Mesoplodon mirus. The sequence goes on from NW_028295320.1 coordinate 100,078, forward strand.
AGCATACTGATGACATGCGTCATGGAGCTTTGTGATGACAAGGGCATGGAGCATTGTGATTACAGGGGTCTTGGAGCATTGTGATGACAAGGGTCATGGAGCCATGTGATGACAAGGCCGTGGAACACGGTGATGGCAGGTTTCATGGAGCATTGTTATGACAGTGATAATGGAGCATTGTGATGATAAGGTTATGGAGCATTGGTCTGAAAAGTTTCACGGATTATTGTGATGAGATTGGGCATGGAGCATTGTGATGACAAGGGCACGGAACACTGTGATACATTGGTCATGGAGGATTGTAATGACAAGGGCATGGAGCATTGTGATGAGAAGGGCATCGTGCGTTGTGATGACAAGCGTCATGGAGCGTTGTGATGACAAGGGCATGGAACAATGTGATGAGAGTGTTCATGGAGCATTGTGATGACAATGGCATGGGGCATTGTGATACCAAGGGTCATGGAGCTTTGGAATGAACAATGTCATGGAGCATTTTGATGACAAGGTCGTGGTGCATTGTGATGAGAAGGGCATGGAACATTGTGATGAGAAGGCCATGGAGCATACTGATGACATGCGTCATGGAGCTTTTGATGACAACGTCATGGGGCCTTTTGATTACAGGTGTCTTGGAGCATTGTGATGAAAAGGGCATGGATCATTGTGATGAAAAAGGCATGGAGCCTTGTCATGACAGGGTTCAAGGAGCATACTGACGAAAAGTGGCAGGGAGCATTGTGATGACAATTGTATTGAGCATTGTGATGACAAAGGTCATGGAGCATTGTGATGAGAAGACCATGGATAATTGTAATGACGAGCGTCATGGGGCGATGTGATAACAAGTGTTATGGAACATTGTGATTACAAGGGTTTGGAGCATTGTGAAGACTGAGGTCATGGAGCATTTTGATTTCATTGTGATGGCAATAGCATGAAGCATTATGATGATGGGCATGGTGCATTGTGATGACAGGGTTCATGGAGTTTTGAGATGAAAAGGGGCATGGAGCATTGGTCTGACAAGTTTCATGGATTATTGTGATGACAGTGAGCATGGCACATTGTGATGACAAGGGCATGGAATATTGTGATGACAAGGTCACGGAGTATTGTGAAGACAAGTGTCAGGGAGCATTGTGATGACATAGGTCATGGTCCATTGTGATGACAATGGCATGAAGCATTGTGATGCCATGTGTAATGGAGGATTGAGATGACAAAGGTATTGGAGCATTGTGATGACAAGGGCTTGGAGCATTGTGATGACAAGGGCATGGAACATTGTGTTGACAAGGTCACGGAGTATTGTGAAGACAGGTGTCAGGGAGCATTGTGATGACATAGGTCATGGTCCATTGTGATGACAATGGCATGAAGCATTGTGATGCCATGTGTCATGGAGGATTGTGATGACAAAGGTAATGGAACATTGTGATGACAAGGGCTTGGAGCATTGTGATGACAAGGGCCATTGAGAATTTTCATGACAAGGTCGTGAAGCATTGAGATTACAAGCACATGGAGCTTGCTATGACAGGGGTCATGGAGCATTGCGATGACAAGTGCGTGGAGAATTGTGATGTCAAGAGCATGAAGCATTGTGATGAGTAGTGTCATGGAACATTGTGATGAAAAGGACGTGGGGAATTTTGATGACAAAGGACATGTAGCATTGTGATGACCAGGGCATGGAGCATTGTGATGGCAAAATCGTGGAGCATTGTGATGAGAAGACCATGGAAAATTGTAATGATGAGCGTCATGGAGCACTGTAATGACAAGGGGCATGAAGCATTGTGATGATAGGTGTCATAGAGCATTGTGATGACAGGGGTCATGGAGCATTCTGATGACAAGGCTCATGGAGCATTCTGATGACAAGCTTGTGGAGTATTGTGATGACAATGGCATGGAGCATTGTGATGAAAAGGGCATGGAGCATTGTGATGAAAAAGGCATGGAGACTTTTCATGATAGGTTTCAAGGAGCATTTTGACGACAAGTGTCAGGGAGCATTGTGATGACATGTGTATTGAGCATTGTGATGACAAAGTTCATGGAGCATTGTGATGACAAGTGCATGGAGTATTGTGATGAAAGGAATCATGGAGCGTTTTGATGACAAGTGTTATGGAAAATTGTGATCACAAGGGTTTGGAGCATTGTGATGACAGAGGTCATGGATCATTTTGATTTCAAGGAGCATGGAGCATTGTGATGACAAGGGCATGAAGTAATGTGGTGCCAATGTTCACGGAGGATTGTGAATGACAATGGTAAAGAAGTATTGTGATGACAAGCGCATGGAGCATTGTGATGACAAGTCATGTAGCATTTTGCTGACATAGGCATGGAGCATTGTGATGACAAGGGTCATGGTACACTGCGATGACAATTGTCAGAGAGCATTGTGATTAGAGGGGTTATGGAACATTGTGATGACAAATGTCATGGAGCATTGTGATGAGAAGACCATGGATAATTGTGATGATGAGCGTCATGGGGCGTTGTGATGACAAGTGATATGGAACATTTTGATCACAAGGGTTTGGAGCATTGTGATGACAGAGGTCATGGAGCATGTTGATTTCATTGTGATGACAATAGCATGAAGCATTATGATGATGGGCATGGTGCATTGTGATGACAGGGTTCATGGAGCATTGAGATGACAAGGGCATGGAGCATTGTGATGAGAAAGCCATGGAGCATTCTGATGACATGTGTCATGGAGCTTTGTGATGACAAGGGCATGGAGCATTGTGAATACAGGGGTCCTGGAGCACTGTGATGACAAGGGTCATGGGGAAGTGTTATGAGAAGGCCATGGAATATTGTGATGCCAGGGGTCCTGGAGCATTGTTATGACAGGGGCAATGGAGCATTGTGATGACAAGGGCATGGGACATTGGTCTGAAAAGTTTCATGGATTATTGTAATGAGAGTGGGCATGGAGCACTGTGATGACAAGGGCACGGAACACAGTGATACATGGGTCATGGAGCATTGTAATGAGAAGGGCATGAAGCATTGTGATGAGAAGTGCATCAAGCATTGTGATGACAGGCGTCATGGAGCTTTGTGATGAAAAGGGCATGGAGCAATGTGAAAAGAGGGTTCCTGGAGCATTGTGATGACAATGGCATGGAGCATTGTGATGCCAAGGGTCATGGAGGTTTGTGATGATAAAGGTCATGCAGCATTTGGATGACAAGTGTGTGGTGCACTGTGATGAGAAGGGCAGGGAGCATTGTGATGACAGGGTCATGGAGCAATTTGATGAAAAGGGTCATGGAATATTTTGATGACAAGTGTCATGGAACATTGTGATGTCAGGAGTGATGGAGCATTGTGATGATAAGTGCATGTAGCATTGTAATGACAGGGGTCATGGAGCTTTGTGATCACAAGGGCATGGAGCACTGTCATTACAGTGGTCTTGGGGCATTGTGATGAAAAGGGCATGGATCATTGTGATGAAATAACACGGAGCCTTTTCATGACAGGGTTCAAGGAGCATACTGACGACAAGTGTCAGGGAGCATTGTGATGACAAGTGTATTGAGCATTGTGATGACAAAGGCATGGAGCATTGTGATGAGAAGACCATGGATAATTGTGATGAGGAGCATCATGGGGCGTTGTGATGACAAGTGTTATGGAACACTGTGATCACAAGGGTTTGGAGCATTATGATGACAGAGGTCTTGGTGCATTTTGATTTCATTGTGATGGCAATAGCATGAAGCATTATGATGAAGGGCATGGTGCATTGTGATGACAGGGTTCATGGAGCATTGAGATGAAAAGCGGCATGGAGCTTTGTGATTACAGGGGTCTTGAAGCATTGTGATGACAAGGGCATGGAGCATTGTGATGAGAAAGCCATGGAGCATACTGATGACATGCGTCATGGAGCTTTGTGATGATAAGGGCATGGAACATTGTGATAACAGGGGTCTTGGAGCATTGTGATGACAAGGGTCATGGAGCCTTGTGATGACAAGGCCGTGGAACATTGTGATGTCAGTGGTCATGGAGCATAAGTCTGAAGTGTTTCATGGATTATTATGATGAGCGTGGACATGGAGCATTGTGATGAAAAGGCCACGGAACACTGTGATACATGGGTCATGGAGGATTGTAATTGAAAAGCCATGGAGTATTTTGATGAGAAGTGCATCGAGCATTGTGATGACAAGCGTCATGGGGCATTGTGATGCCAAGGGTCATGGAGCTTTGTGATGACAAAGGTTATGGAGCATTTTGATGACAAGGGCGTTGTGCATTGTGATGAGAAGGGCAGGAAGCATTGTGATGACAGGATCAAGGAGCAATTTGATGAAAAGTGTCAAGGAATATTTTGATGACAGAGGTTATGGAACATTGTGATGTCAAGGGTCATGGAGCATTGTGAGGACAAGGGCATGTAGCATTGTGATGACAGTGGTCATGGAACATTGTGATGACGGGTGAGGGATTATTGTGATGACTAGTGATGGAACCTTGTGATATCAGTTGTCAGAGAGCATTTTGATGAGAAGGGAACGGAGCATTGTGATGACAAGTTTTATGGAGCATTGTGATGACAATGTTGTAGAGCATTGTGTTGACAAGCGCAGGGCTTATTGTGATGACATGAGTACTGGAGCATTTTGCTGACATGGGCATGGAGCATTGTGATGACAAGGGTCATGGAGCATTGTGCTGACAAAGGAATGGGGCATTGTGATGACATGGTTCAAGGAGCTTTGTGATGAAAAGTTCATGGAGCATTGTGTTGACAGATGTCACAGAGCCTTGTGATGACGAGGGCATGGACCATTGTGATGACAAAAGCCATGAAGCACTGTGACGACTGGAGTCACGGAAGATTGTGATGACAGCGGTCATGGAGCATTGTGATGACAAGGGCATGGAGTATTGTGATGACAGTTGTCAGGGAGCATTGTGATGACATATGTCATGCTCCATTGTGATGACAATGGAATGGAGCATTGTGATGCCAAGTGTCATGGAGGATTGTGATGACAAATGTTATGGAGCATTGTGATGACAAGGGCTTCGAGCAATGTGATGAGAAGGCCATGGAGCCTTGTGATGACATGCGTCATGGAGCTTTGTGATGAAAAGGGCATGGAGCATTGTGATTACAGGGGTCTTGGAGCCTTGTGATGACAAGACCATGGAACATTGTGATGGCAGGGATCATGGAGCATTGTTATGACAGGGGTAATGGAGCATTGTGATGACAAGGACATGGATCATTGGTCTGAAATGTTTCATGGATTATTTTGATGAGAGTGGGCATGGAGCATTGTGATGACAAGGGCACGGATCACTGTGATACATGAGTCAGGGAGGATTGTAATGACAAGGGCGTGGAGAATTGTGATGAGAAGTGAATCGAGCATTTTGATGACAAGAGTCATGGAGCATTGTGATGACAACGGCATTGAGCAATGTGATGAGAGGGTTCATGGAGCATTGTGATGACAATAGCATGGAGCATTGTGATGCCAAGGATCAAGGAGCTTTGTGATGACAAAGGTCATGGAGAAATTTGATGACAAGGGCGTGATGCATTGTGATGAGAAGGGCATAGAGCTTGCTATGACAGGGGTCATGGAGCATTGCGATGACAAGTGCATGGAGAATTGTGATGACAAGAGCATGTAACATTGTGATGAGAAATGTCATGTAGCATTGTTATGAGGAGGACGTGGAGAAATGTGATGACAAGGGACTTGGAGCATTGTGATGATCAGGGAATGGATCATTGTGATGGCAAGACCGTGGAGCATAGTGATGAGAAGTCCATGGATTATGTTGATGACGAGTGTCATGGAGCACTCTAATTACAAGAGCCATGGAGCATTGTGATTACAGGTGTCATGGAGCATTGTGATGACAGGGGTCATGGAGCATTGTGATGACAAGTGTCATGGAGCATTGTGATGACAAGCTTGTGGAGTATTGTGATGACATTGGGATGGAGCATTGTGATGAAAAAGGCATGGAGTCTTTTTATGAGGGTGTTCAAGGAGCATTCTGACGACAAATGCCAGGGAGCATTGTGATGACAAGTGTATTGAGCATTGTGATGACAATGGTCATGGCACATTGTGATGACAAGGGCATGGAGTATTGTGATGACAGGCATCATGGAGCGTTGTGATGACACGTGTTATGGAACATTGTGATCACAAGCATTTAGAGCGTTGTGATGAAAGTGGTCATGGATCATTTTGATTTCAAGGAGCATGGAGCATTGTGATGCCAAGACCATGAAGCAATGTGATCCCAAGGTTCATGGAGGATTGTGATGACAAGCGCATGGAGCTTTGTGGTGACAAGGTCTTGTAGCATTTTGCTGAAAAAGGCATGGAGCATTGTGATTACAGGAGTCTTGGAGCATTGTGATGAAAAGGGCATGGACCATTGTGATGAAAAAGGCATGGAGCATTGTCATGACATGGTTCAAGTGCATACTGATGGCAAGTGCCAGGGAGCATTGTGATGACAAGTGTATTGTGCATTGTGATGACAAAGGTCATGGAGCATTGTGATGACAAGGGCATGGAGTATTGTGATGACAGGCATCATGGAGCATTGTGATGACAAGTGTTATGGAACATTGTGATTCCAAGGGTTTGGATCATAGTGATGACAGAGTTCATGGATCATTTTGATTTCAAGGAGCATGGAGCATTGTGATGACAAGGGCATGAAGCAATGTGATCCCAAGGTTCATGGAGGATTGTGATGACAAGAGCATGGAGCATTGTGAAGACAAGCTCATGTAGCATTTTTCTGACAAAGGCATGGAGCATAGTGATGACAAGGTTGATGGAGCACTGTGATGACAAGCGTCACGGAGCATTGTGATTACAGGGGACATGGAACATTGGGATGACATGAGCATGGATCTTGTGATGACAAGTGTCATGGAGTATTTTGATGACAAGAGTCCAGGATCATTGTGTTGTCAGGGGTCATGGAGCATTGTGATTACTGTGGTCATGGAGCATTGTGATGACAGGGGTCATGGAGCATTGTGATGAGAAGGTCATGGAGCATTGAGCTGAAAATATTCATGGAGTATTGAGATGACAAGGGAATGGAGCATTTTGATGACAACGTCCTGGAGCATTGTGATGAGCGGACCATGGAGCCTTGTGATGACAATTATCATGGAGCATTCTCACTAAAAGAGGCATGGGGCATTGTGATTACAGGGGTCTTGGAGCATTGTGATGACAAGTGCTAATAGCATTGTGATGAGAAGGCCATGGAGCATTCTGATAACATGCATCATGGAGCTTCGTGATGACAAGGGCATGGGACATTGTGATTACAGGGGTCTTGGAGTATTGTGATGAAAAGGGCATGGATCATTGTGATGAAAAAGGCATGGAGCCTTGTCATGACAGGGTTCAAGGAGCATACTGACGACAAATGTCAGGCAACGTTGTGATGACAAGTGTATTGAGCATTGTGATGACAAAGTTTATGGAGCATTGTGATGAGAAGACCATTGATAATTGTGATGACGAGCGTCATTGGGCATTGTGATGACAAGTGTTATGGAACACTGTGATCACTAGGGTTTGGAGCATGGTAATGACAGAGGTCATGGAGCATTTTGATTTCATTGTGATGACAAGAGCATGAAGCATTATGATGATGGGCATGGTGCATTGTGATGACAGGGTTCATGGAGCATTGAGATGAAAAGCGGCAAGGAGCATTGTGATTATAGGGGTCTTGGAGCATTGTGATGAGAAGGCCATGGAGCATTGTGATGAGAAGACCATGGAGCATACTGATGACATGCGTCATGGAGCTTTGTGATGACAAGGGCATGGAGCATTGTGATTACAGGGGTCTTGGAGCATTGTGATGACAAGGGTCATGGAGCCATGTGATGACAAGGCCGTGGAACACGGTGATGGCAGGTTTCATGGAGCATTGTTATGACAGTGATAATGGAGCATTGTGATGATAAGGTTATGGAGCATTGGTCTGAAAAGTTTCACGGATTATTGTGATGAGATTGGGCATGGAGCATTGTGATGACAAGGGCACGGAACACTGTGATACATTGGTCATGGAGGATTGTAATGACAAGGGCATGGAGCATTGTGATGAGAAGGGCATCGTGCGTTGTGATGACAAGCGTCATGGAGCGTTGTGATGACAAGGGCATGGAACAATGTGATGAGAGTGTTCATGGAGCATTGTGATGACAATGGCATGGGACATTGTGATACCAAGGGTCATGGAGCTTTGGAATGAACAATGTCATGGAGCATTTTGATGACAAGGTCGTGGTGCATTGTGATGAGAAGGGCATGGAACATTGTGATGAGAAGGCCATGGAGCATACTGATGACATGCGTCATGGAGCTTTTGATGACAACGTCATGGGGCCTTTTGATTACAGGTGTCTTGGAGCATTGTGATGAAAAGGGCATGGATCATTGTGATGAAAAAGGCATGGAGCCTTGTCATGACAGGGTTCAAGGAGCATACTGACGAAAAGTGGCAGGGAGCATTGTGATGACAATTGTATTGAGCATTGTGATGACAAAGGTCATGGAGCATTGTGATGAGAAGACCATGGATAATTGTAATGACGAGCGTCATGGGGCGATGTGATAACAAGTGTTATGGAACATTGTGATTACAAGGGTTTGGAGAATTGTGAAGACTGAGGTCATGGAGCATTTTGATTTCATTGTGATGGCAATAGCATGAAGCATTATGATGATGGGCATGGTGCATTGTGATGACAGGGTTCATGGAGTTTTGAGATGAAAAGGGGCATGGAGCATTGGTCTGACAAGTTTCATGGATTATTGTGATGACAGTGAGCATGGCACATTGTGATGACAAGGGCATGGAATATTGTGATGACAAGGTCACGGAGTATTGTGAAGACAAGTGTCAGGGAGCATTGTGATGACATAGGTCATGGTCCATTGTGATGACAATGGCATGAAGCATTGTGATGCCATGTGTAATGGAGGATTGAGATGACAAAGGTATTGGAGCATTGTGATGACAAGGGCTTGGAGCATTGTGATGACAAGGGCATGGAACATTGTGTTGACAAGGTCACGGAGTATTGTGAAGACAGGTGTCAGGGAGCATTGTGATGACATAGGTCATGGTCCATTGTGATGACAATGGCATGAAGCATTGTGATGCCATGTGTCATGGAGGATTGTGATGACAAAGGTAATGGAACATTGTGATGACAAGGGCTTGGAGCATTGTGATGACAAGGGCCATTGAGAATTTTCATGACAAGGTCGTGAAGCATTGAGATTACAAGCACATGGAGCTTGCTATGACAGGGGTCATGGAGCATTGCGATGACAAGTGCGTGGAGAATTGTGATGTCAAGAGCATGAAGCATTGTGATGAGTAGTGTCATGGAACATTGTGATGAAAAGGACGTGGGGAATTTTGATGACAAAGGACATGTAGCATTGTGATGACCAGGGCATGGAGCATTGTGATGGCAAAATCGTGGAGCATTGTGATGAGAAGACCATGGAAAATTGTAATGATGAGCGTCATGGAGCACTGTAATGACAAGGGGCATGAAGCATTGTGATGATAGGTGTCATAGAGCATTGTGATGACAGGGGTCATGGAGCATTCTGATGACAAGGCTCATGGAGCATTCTGATGACAAGCTTGTGGAGTATTGTGATGACAATGGCATGGAGCATTGTGATGAAAAGGGCATGGAGCATTGTGATGAAAAAGGCATGGAGACTTTTCATGATAGGTTTCAAGGAGCATTTTGACGACAAGTGTCAGGGAGCATTGTGATGACATGTGTATTGAGCATTGTGATGACAAAGTTCATGGAGCATTGTGATGACAAGTGCATGGAGTATTGTGATGAAAGGAATCATGGAGCGTTTTGATGACAAGTGTTATGGAAAATTGTGATCACAAGGGTTTGGAGCATTGTGATGACAGAGGTCATGGATCATTTTGATTTCAAGGAGCATGGAGCATTGTGATGACAAGGGCATGAAGTAATGTGGTGCCAATGTTCACGGAGGATTGTGAATGACAATGGTAAAGAAGTATTGTGATGACAAGCGCATGGAGCATTGTGATGACAAGTCATGTAGCATTTTGCTGACATAGGCATGGAGCATTGTGATGACAAGGGTCATGGTACACTGCGATGACAATTGTCAGAGAGCATTGTGATTAGAGGGGTTATGGAACATTGTGATGACAAATGTCATGGAGCATTGTGATGAGAAGACCATGGATAATTGTGATGATGAGCGTCATGGGGCGTTGTGATGACAAGTGATATGGAACATTTTGATCACAAGGGTTTGGAGCATTGTGATGACAGAGGTCATGGAGCATGTTGATTTCATTGTGATGACAATAGCATGAAGCATTATGATGATGGGCATGGTGCATTGTGATGACAGGGTTCATGGAGCATTGAGATGACAAGGGCATGGAGCATTGTGATGAGAAAGCCATGGAGCATTCTGATGACATGTGTCATGGAGCTTTGTGATGACAAGGGCATGGAGCATTGTGAATACAGGGGTCCTGGAGCACTGTGATGACAAGGGTCATGGGGAAGTGTTATGAGAAGGCCATGGAATATTGTGATGCCAGGGGTCCTGGAGCATTGTTATGACAGGGGCAATGGAGCATTGTGATGACAAGGGCATGGGACATTGGTCTGAAAAGTTTCATGGATTATTGTAATGAGAGTGGGCATGGAGCACTGTGATGACAAGGGCACGGAACACAGTGATACATGGGTCATGGAGCATTGTAATGAGAAGGGCATGAAGCATTGTGATGAGAAGTGCATCAAGCATTGTGATGACAGGCGTCATGGAGCTTTGTGATGAAAAGGGCATGGAGCAATGTGAAAAGAGGGTTCCTGGAGCATTGTGATGACAATGGCATGGAGCATTGTGATGCCAAGGGTCATGGAGGTTTGTGATGATAAAGGTCATGCAGCATTTGGATGACAAGTGTGTGGTGCACTGTGATGAGAAGGGCAGGGAGCATTGTGATGACAGGGTCATGGAGCAATTTGATGAAAAGGGTCATGGAATATTTTGATGACAAGTGTCATGGAACATTGTGATGTCAGGAGTGATGGAGCATTGTGATGATAAGTGCATGTAGCATTGTAATGACAGGGGTCATGGAGCTTTGTGATCACAAGGGCATGGAGCACTGTCATTACAGTGGTCTTGGGGCATTGTGATGAAAAGGGCATGGATCATTGTGATGAAATAACACGGAGCCTTTTCATGACAGGGTTCAAGGAGCATACTGACGACAAGTGTCAGGGAGCATTGTGATGACAAGTGTATTGAGCATTGTGATGACAAAGGCATGGAGCATTGTGATGAGAAGACCATGGATAATTGTGATGAGGAGCATCATGGGGCGTTGTGATGACAAGTGTTATGGAACACTGTGATCACAAGGGTTTGGAGCATTATGATGACAGAGGTCTTGGTGCATTTTGATTTCATTGTGATGGCAATAGCATGAAGCATTATGATGAAGGGCATGGTGCATTGTGATGACAGGGTTCATGGAGCATTGAGATGAAAAGCGGCATGGAGCTTTGTGATTACAGGGGTCTTGAAGCATTGTGATGACAAGGGCATGGAGCATTGTGATGAGAAAGCCATGGAGCATACTGATGACATGCGTCATGGAGCTTTGTGATGATAAGGGCATGGAACATTGTGATAACAGGGGTCTTGGAGCATTGTGATGACAAGGGTCATGGAGCCTTGTGATGACAAGGCCGTGGAACATTGTGATGTCAGTGGTCATGGAGCATAAGTCTGAAGTGTTTCATGGATTATTATGATGAGCGTGGACATGGAGCATTGTGATGAAAAGGCCACGGAACACTGTGATACATGGGTCATGGAGGATTGTAATTGAAAAGCCATGGAGTATTTTGATGAGAAGTGCATCGAGCATTGTGATGACAAGCGTCATGGGGCATTGTGATGCCAAGGGTCATGGAGCTTTGTGATGACAAAGGTTATGGAGCATTTTGATGACAAGGGCGTTGTGCATTGTGATGAGAAGGGCAGGAAGCATTGTGATGACAGGATCAAGGAGCAATTTGATGAAAAGTGTCAAGGAATATTTTGATGACAGAGGTTATGGAACATTGTGATGTCAAGGGTCATGGAGCATTGTGAGGACAAGGGCATGTAGCATTGTGATGACAGTGGTCATGGAACATTGTGATGACGGGTGAGGGATTATTGTGATGACTAGTGATGGAACCTTGTGATATCAGTTGTCAGAGAGCATTTTGATGAGAAGGGAATGGAGCATTGTGATGACAAGTTTTATGGAGCATTGTGATGACAATGTTGTAGAGCATTGTGTTGACAAGCGCAGGGCTTATTGTGATGACATGAGTACTGGAGCATTTTGCTGACATGGGCATGGAGCATTGTGATGACAAGGGTCATGGAGCATTGTGCTGACAAAGGAATGGGGCATTGTGATGACATGGTTCAAGGAGCTTTGTGATGAAAAGTTCATGGAGCATTGTGTTGACAGATGTCACAGAGCCTTGTGATGACGAGGGCATGGACCATTGTGATGACAAAAGCCATGAAGCACTGTGACGACTGGAGTCACGGAAGATTGTGATGACAGCGGTCATGGAGCATTGTGATGACAAGGGCATGGAGTATTGTGATGACAGTTGTCAGGGAGCATTGTGATGACATATGTCATGCTCCATTGTGATGACAATGGAATGGAGCATTGTGATGCCAAGTGTCATGGAGGATTGTGATGACAAATGTTATGGAGCATTGTGATGACAAGGGCTTCGAGCAATGTGATGAGAAGGCCATGGAGCCTTGTGATGACATGCGTCATGGAGCTTTGTGATGAAAAGGGCATGGAGCATTGTGATTACAGGGGTCTTGGAGCCTTGTGATGACAAGACCATGGAACATTGTGATGGCAGGGATCATGGAGCATTGTTATGACAGGGGTAATGGAGCATTGTGATGACAAGGACATGGATCATTGGTCTGAAATGTTTCATGGATTATTTTGATGAGAGTGGGCATGGAGCATTGTGATGACAAGGGCACGGATCACTGTGATACATGAGTCAGGGAGGATTGTAATGACAAGGGCGTGGAGAATTGTGATGAGAAGTGAATCGAGCATTTTGATGACAAGAGTCATGGAGCATTGTGATGACAACGGCATTGAGCAATGTGATGAGAGGGTTCATGGAGCATTGTGATGACAATAGCATGGAGCATTGTGATGCCAAGGATCAAGGAGCTTTGTGATGACAAAGGTCATGGAGAATTTTGATGACAAGGGCGTGATGCATTGTGATGAGAAGGGCATAGAGCTTGCTATGACAGGGGTCATGGAGCATTGCGATGACAAGTGCATGGAGAATTGTGATGACAAGAGCATGTAACATTGTGATGAGAAATGTCATGTAGCATTGTTATGAGGAGGACGTGGAGAAATGTGATGACAAGGGACTTGGAGCATTGTGATGATCAGGGAATGGATCATTGTGATGGCAAGACCGTGGAGCATAGTGATGAGAAGTCCATGGATTCTGTTGATGACGAGTGTCATGGAGCACTCTAATTACAAGAGCCATGGAGCATTGTGATTACAGGTGTCATGGAGCATTGTGATGACAGGGGTCATGGAGCATTGTGATGACAAGTGTCATGGAGCATTGTGACGACAAGCTTGTGGAGTATTGTGATGACATTGGGATGGAGCATTGTGATGAAAAAGGCATGGAGTCTTTTTATGAGGGTGTTCAAGGAGCATTCTGACGACAAATGTCAGGGAGCATTGTGATGACAAGTGTATTGAGCATTGTGATGACAATGGTCATGGCACATTGTGATGACAAGGACATGGAGTATTGTGATGACAGGCATCATGGAGCGTTGTGATGACACGTGTTATGGAACATTGTGATCACAAGCATTTAGAGCGTTGTGATGAAAGTGGTCATGGATCATTTTGATTTCAAGGAGCATGGAGCATTGTGATGCCAAGACCATGAAGCAATGTGATCCCAAGGTTCATGGAGGATTGTGATGACAAGCGCATGGAGCTTTGTGGTGACAAGGTCTTGTAGCATTTTGCTGAAAAAGGCATGGAGCATTGTGATTACAGGAGTCTTGGAGCATTGTGATGAAAAGGGCATGGACCATTGTGATGAAAAAGGCATGGAGCATTGTCATGACATGGTTCAAGTGCATACTGATGGCAAGTGCCAGGGAGCATTGTGATGACAAGTGTATTGTGCATTGTGATGACAAAGGTCATGGAGCATTGTGATGACAAGGGCATGGAGTATTGTGATGACAGGCATCATGGAGCATTGTGATGACAAGTGTTATGGAACATTGTGATTCCAAGGGTTTGGATCATAGTGATGACAGAGTTCATGGATCATTTTGATTTCAAGGAGCATGGAGCATTGTGATGACAAGGGCATGAAGCAATGTGATCCCAAGGTTCATGGAGGATTGTGATGACAAGAGCATGGAGCATTGTGAAGACAAGCTCATGTAGCATTTTTCTGACAAAGGCATGGAGCATAGTGATGACAAGGTTGATGGAGCACTGTGATGACAAGCGTCACGGAGCATTGTGATTACAGGGGACATGGAACATTGGGATGACATGAGCATGGATCTTGTGATGACAAGTGTCATGGAGTATTTTGATGACAAGAGTCCAGGATCATTGTGTTGTCAGGGGTCATGGAGCATTGTGATTACTGTGGTCATGGAGCATTGTGATGACAGGGGTCATGGAGCATTGTGATGAGAAGGTCATGGAGCATTGAGCTGAAAATATTCATGGAGTATTGAGATGACAAGGGAATGGAGCATTTTGATGACAACGTCCTGGAGCATTGTGATGAGCGGACCATGGAGCCTTGTGATGACAATTATCATGGAGCATTCTCACTAAAAGAGGCATGGGGCATTGTGATTACAGGGGTCTTGGAGCATTGTGATGACAAGTGCTAATAGCATTGTGATGAGAAGGCCATGGAGCATTCTGATAACATGCATCATGGAGCTTCGTGATGACAAGGGCATGGGACATTGTGATTACAGGGGTCTTGGAGTATTGTGATGAAAAGGGCATGGATCATTGTGATGAAAAAGGCATGGAGCCTTGTCATGACAGGGTTCAAGGAGCATACTGACGACAAATGTCAGGCAACGTTGTGATGACAAGTGTATTGAGCATTGTGATGACAAAGTTTATGGAGCATTGTGATGAGAAGACCATTGATAATTGTGATGACGAGCGTCATTGGGCATTGTGATGACAAGTGTTATGGAACACTGTGATCACTAGGGTTTGGAGCATGGTAATGACAGAGGTCATGGAGCATTTTGATTTCATTGTGATGACAAGAGCATGAAGCATTATGATGATGGGCATGGTGCATTGTGATGACAGGGTTTATGGAGCATTGAGATGAAAAGCGGCAAGGAGCATTGTGATTATAGGGGTCTTGGAGCATTGTGATGAGAAGGCCATGGAGCATTGTGATGAGAAGACCATGGAGCATACTGATGACATGCGTCATGGAGCTTTGTGATGACAAGGGCATGGAGCATTGTGATTACAGGGGTCTTGGAGCATTGTGATGACAAGGGTCATGGAGCCATGTGATGACAAGGCCGTGGAACACGGTGATGGCAGGTTTCATGGAGCATTGTTATGACAGTGATAATGGAGCATTGTGATGATAAGGTTATGGAGCATTGGTCTGAAAAGTTTCACGGATTATTGTGATGAGATTGGGCATGGAGCATTGTGATGACAAGGGCACGGAACACTGTGATACATTGGTCATGGAGGATTGTAATGACAAGGGCATGGAGCATTGTGATGAGAAGGGCATCGTGCGTTGTGATGACAAGCGTCATGGAGCGTTGTGATGACAAGGGCATGGAACAATGTGATGAGAGTGTTCATGGAGCATTGTGATGACAATGGCATGGGGCATTGTGATACCAAGGGTCATGGAGCTTTGGAATGAACAATGTCATGGAGCATTTTGATGACAAGGTCGTGGTGCATTGTGATGAGAAGGGCATGGAACATTGTGATGAGAAGGCCATGGAGCATACTGATGACATGCGTCATGGAGCTTTTGATGACAACGTCATGGGGCCTTTTGATTACAGGTGTCTTGGAGCATTGTGATGAAAAGGGCATGGATCATTGTGATGAAAAAGGCATGGAGCCTTGTCATGACAGGGTTCAAGGAGCATACTGACGAAAAGTGGCAGGGAGCATTGTGATGACAATTGTATTGAGCATTGTGATGACAAAGGTCATGGAGCATTGTGATGAGAAGACCATGGATAATTGTAATGACGAGCGTCATGGGGCGATGTGATAACAAGTGTTATGGAACATTGTGATTACAAGGGTTTGGAGCATTGTGAAGACTGAGGTCATGGAGCATTTTGATTTCATTGTGATGGCAATAGCATGAAGCATTATGATGATGGGCATGGTGCATTGTGATGACAGGGTTCATGGAGTTTTGAGATGAAAAGGGGCATGGAGCATTGGTCTGACAAGTTTCATGGATTATTGTGATGACAGTGAGCATGGCACATTGTGATGACAAGGGCATGGAATATTGTGATGACAAGGTCACGGAGTATTGTGAAGACAAGTGTCAGGGAGCATTGTGATGACATAGGTCATGGTCCATTGTGATGACAATGGCATGAAGCATTGTGATGCCATGTGTAATGGAGGATTGAGATGACAAAGGTATTGGAGCATTGTGATGACAAGGGCTTGGAGCATTGTGATGACAAGGGCATGGAACATTGTGTTGACATGGTCACGGAGTATTGTGAAGACAGGTGTCAGGGAGCATTGTGATGACATAGGTCATGGTCCATTGTGATGACAATGGCATGAAGCATTGTGATGCCATGTGTCATGGAGGATTGTGATGACAAAGGTAATGGAACATTGTGATGACAAGGGCTTGGAGCATTGTGATGACAAGGGCCATTGAGAATTTTCATGACAAGGTCGTGAAGCATTGAGACTACAAGCACATGGAGCTTGCTATGACAGGGGTCATGGAGCATTGCGATGACAAGTGCGTGGAGAATTGTGATGTCAAGAGCATGAAGCATTGTGATGAGTAGTGTCATGGAACATTGTGATGAAAAGGACGTGGGGAATTTTGATGACAAAGGACATGTAGCATTGTGATGGCAAAATCGTGGAGCATTGTGATGAGAAGACCATGGAAAATTGTAATGATGAGCGTCATGGAGCACTGTAATGACAAGGGGCATGAAGCATTGTGATGATAGGTGTCATAGAGCATTGTGATGACAGGGGTCATGGAGCATTCTGATGACAAGGCTCATGGAGCATTCTGATGACAAGCTTGTGGAGTATTGTGATGACAATGGCATGGAGCATTGTGATGAAAAGGGCATGGAGCATTGTGATGAAAAAGGCATGGAGACTTTTCATGATAGGTTTCAAGGAGCATTTTGACGACAAGTGTCAGGGAGCATTGTGATGACATGTGTATTGAGCATTGTGATGACAAAGTTCATGGAGCATTGTGATGACAAGTGCATGGAGTATTGTGATGAAAGGAATCATGGAGCGTTTTGATGACAAGTGTTATGGAAAATTGTGATCACAAGGGTTTGGAGCATTGTGATGACAGAGGTCATGGATCATTTTGATTTCAAGGAGCATGGAGCATTGTGATGACAAGGGCATGAAGTAATGTGGTGCCAATGTTCACGGAGGATTGTGAATGACAATGGTAAAGAAGTATTGTGATGACAAGCGCATGGAGCATTGTGATGACAAGTCATGTAGCATTTTGCTGACATAGGCATGGAGCATTGTGATGACAAGGGTCATGGTACACTGCGATGACAATTGTCAGAGAGCATTGTGATTAGAGGGGTTATGGAACATTGTGATGACAAATGTCATGGAGCATTGTGATGAGAAGACCATGGATAATTGTGATGATGAGCGTCATGGGGCGTTGTGATGACAAGTGATATGGAACATTTTGATCACAAGGGTTTGGAGCATTGTGATGACAGAGGTCATGGAGCATGTTGATTTCATTGTGATGACAATAGCATGAAGCATTATGATGATGGGCATGGTGCATTGTGATGACAGGGTTCATGGAGCATTGAGATGACAAGGGCATGGAGCATTGTGATGAGAAAGCCATGGAGCATTCTGATGACATGTGTCATGGAGCTTTGTGATGACAAGGGCATGGAGCATTGTGAATACAGGGGTCCTGGAGCACTGTGATGACAAGGGTCATGGGGAAGTGTTATGAGAAGGCCATGGAATATTGTGATGCCAGGGGTCCTGGAGCATTGTTATGACAGGGGCAATGGAGCATTGTGATGACAAGGGCATGGGACATTGGTCTGAAAAGTTTCATGGATTATTGTAATGAGAGTGGGCATGGAGCACTGTGATGACAAGGGCACGGAACACAGTGATACATGGGTCATGGAGCATTGTAATGAGAAGGGCATGAAGCATTGTGATGAGAAGTGCATCAAGCATTGTGATGACAGGCGTCATGGAGCTTTGTGATGAAAAGGGCATGGAGCAATGTGAAAAGAGGGTTCCTGGAGCATTGTGATGACAATGGCATGGAGCATTGTGATGCCAAGGGTCATGGAGGTTTGTGATGATAAAGGTCATGCAGCATTTGGATGACAAGTGTGTGGTGCACTGTGATGAGAAGGGCAGGGAGCATTGTGATGACAGGGTCATGGAGCAATTTGATGAAAAGGGTCATGGAATATTTTGATGACAAGTGTCATGGAACATTGTGATGTCAGGAGTGATGGAGCATTGTGATGATAAGTGCATGTAGCATTGTAATGACAGGGGTCATGGAGCTTTGTGATCACAAGGGCATGGAGCACTGTCATTACAGTGGTCTTGGGGCATTGTGATGAAAAGGGCATGGATCATTGTGATGAAATAACACGGAGCCTTTTCATGACAGGGTTCAAGGAGCATACTGACGACAAGTGTCAGGGAGCATTGTGATGACAAGTGTATTGAGCATTGTGATGACAAAGGCATGGAGCATTGTGATGAGAAGACCATGGATAATTGTGATGAGGAGCATCATGGGGCGTTGTGATGACAAGTGTTATGGAACACTGTGATCACAAGGGTTTGGAGCATTATGATGACAGAGGTCTTGGTGCATTTTGATTTCATTGTGATGGCAATAGCATGAAGCATTATGATGAAGGGCATGGTGCATTGTGATGACAGGGTTCATGGAGCATTGAGATGAAAAGCGGCATGGAGCTTTGTGATTACAGGGGTCTTGAAGCATTGTGATGACAAGGGCATGGAGCATTGTGATGAGAAAGCCATGGAGCATACTGATGACATGCGTCATGGAGCTTTGTGATGATAAGGGCATGGAACATTGTGATAACAGGGGTCTTGGAGCATTGTGATGACAAGGGTCATGGAGCCTTGTGATGACAAGGCCGTGGAACATTGTGATGTCAGTGGTCATGGAGCATAAGTCTGAAGTGTTTCATGGATTATTATGATGAGCGTGGACATGGAGCATTGTGATGAAAAGGCCACGGAACACTGTGATACATGGGTCATGGAGGATTGTAATTGAAAAGCCATGGAGTATTTTGATGAGAAGTGCATCGAGCATTGTGATGACAAGCGTCATGGGGCATTGTGATGCCAAGGGTCATGGAGCTTTGTGATGACAAAGGTTATGGAGCATTTTGATGACAAGGGCGTTGTGCATTGTGATGAGAAGGGCAGGAAGCATTGTGATGACAGGATCAAGGAGCAATTTGATGAAAAGTGTCAAGGAATATTTTGATGACAGAGGTTATGGAACATTGTGATGTCAAGGGTCATGGAGCATTGTGAGGACAAGGGCATGTAGCATTGTGATGACAGTGGTCATGGAACATTGTGATGACGGGTGAGGGATTATTGTGATGACTAGTGATGGAACCTTGTGATATCAGTTGTCAGAGAGCATTTTGATGAGAAGGGAATGGAGCATTGTGATGACAAGTTTTATGGAGCATTGTGATGACAATGTTGTAGAGCATTGTGTTGACAAGCGCAGGGCTTATTGTGATGACATGAGTACTGGAGCATTTTGCTGACATGGGCATGGAGCATTGTGATGACAAGGGTCATGGAGCATTGTGCTGACAAAGGAATGGGGCATTGTGATGACATGGTTCAAGGAGCTTTGTGATGAAAAGTTCATGGAGCATTGTGTTGACAGATGTCACAGAGCCTTGTGATGACGAGGGCATGGACCATTGTGATGACAAAAGCCATGAAGCACTGTGACGACTGGAGTCACGGAAGATTGTGATGACAGCGGTCATGGAGCATTGTGATGACAAGGGCATGGAGTATTGTGATGACAGTTGTCAGGGAGCATTGTGATGACATATGTCATGCTCCATTGTGATGACAATGGAATGGAGCATTGTGATGCCAAGTGTCATGGAGGATTGTGATGACAAATGTTATGGAGCATTGTGATGACAAGGGCTTCGAGCAATGTGATGAGAAGGCCATGGAGCCTTGTGATGACATGCGTCATGGAGCTTTGTGATGAAAAGGGCATGGAGCATTGTGATTACAGGGGTCTTGGAGCCTTGTGATGACAAGACCATGGAACATTGTGATGGCAGGGATCATGGAGCATTGTTATGACAGGGGTAATGGAGCATTGTGATGACAAGGACATGGATCATTGGTCTGAAATGTTTCATGGATTATTTTGATGAGAGTGGGCATGGAGCATTGTGATGACAAGGGCACGGATCACTGTGATACATGAGTCAGGGAGGATTGTAATGACAAGGGCGTGGAGAATTGTGATGAGAAGTGAATCGAGCATTTTGATGACAAGAGTCATGGAGCATTGTGATGACAACGGCATTGAGCAATGTGATGAGAGGGTTCATGGAGCATTGTGATGACAATAGCATGGAGCATTGTGATGCCAAGGATCAAGGAGCTTTGTGATGACAAAGGTCATGGAGAAATTTGATGACAAGGGCGTGATGCATTGTGATGAGAAGGGCATAGAGCTTGCTATGACAGGGGTCATGGAGCATTGCGATGACAAGTGCATGGAGAATTGTGATGACAAGAGCATGTAACATTGTGATGAGAAATGTCATGTAGCATTGTTATGAGGAGGACGTGGAGAAATGTGATGACAAGGGACTTGGAGCATTGTGATGATCAGGGAATGGATCATTGTGATGGCAAGACCGTGGAGCATAGTGATGAGAAGTCCATGGATTATGTTGATGACGAGTGTCATGGAGCACTCTAATTACAAGAGCCATGGAGCATTGTGATTACAGGTGTCATGGAGCATTGTGATGACAGGGGTCATGGAGCATTGTGATGACAAGTGTCATGGAGCATTGTGATGACAAGCTTGTGGAGTATTGTGATGACATTGGGATGGAGCATTGTGATGAAAAAGGCATGGAGTCTTTTTATGAGGGTGTTCAAGGAGCATTCTGACGACAAATGCCAGGGAGCATTGTGATGACAAGTGTATTGAGCATTGTGATGACAATGGTCATGGCACATTGTGATGACAAGGGCATGGAGTATTGTGATGACAGGCATCATGGAGCGTTGTGATGACACGTGTTATGGAACATTGTGATCACAAGCATTTAGAGCGTTGTGATGAAAGTGGTCATGGATCATTTTGATTTCAAGGAGCATGGAGCATTGTGATGCCAAGACCATGAAGCAATGTGATCCCAAGGTTCATGGAGGATTGTGATGACAAGCGCATGGAGCTTTGTGGTGACAAGGTCTTGTAGCATTTTGCTGAAAAAGGCATGGAGCATTGTGATTACAGGAGTCTTGGAGCATTGTGATGAAAAGGGCATGGACCATTGTGATGAAAAAGGCATGGAGCATTGTCATGACATGGTTCAAGTGCATACTGATGGCAAGTGCCAGGGAGCATTGTGATGACAAGTGTATTGTGCATTGTGATGACAAAGGTCATGGAGCATTGTGATGACAAGGGCATGGAGTATTGTGATGACAGGCATCATGGAGCATTGTGATGACAAGTGTTATGGAACATTGTGATTCCAAGGGTTTGGATCATAGTGATGACAGAGTTCATGGATCATTTTGATTTCAAGGAGCATGGAGCATTGTGATGACAAGGGCCTGAAGCAATGTGATCCCAAGGTTCATGGAGGATTGTGATGACAAGAGCATGGAGCATTGTGAAGACAAGCTCATGTAGCATTTTTCTGACAAAGGCATGGAGCATAGTGATGACAAGGTTGATGGAGCACTGTGATGACAAGCGTCACGGAGCATTGTGATTACAGGGGACATGGAACATTGGGATGACATGAGCATGGATCTTGTGATGACAAGTGTCATGGAGTATTTTGATGACAAGAGTCCAGGATCATTGTGTTGTCAGGGGTCATGGAGCATTGTGATTACTGTGGTCATGGAGCATTGTGATGACAGGGGTCATGGAGCATTGTGATGAGAAGGTCATGGAGCATTGAGCTGAAAATATTCATGGAGTATTGAGATGACAAGGGAATGGAGCATTTTGATGACAACGTCCTGGAGCATTGTGATGAGCGGACCATGGAGCCTTGTGATGACAATTATCATGGAGCATTCTCACTAAAAGAGGCATGGGGCATTGTGATTACAGGGGTCTTGGAGCATTGTGATGACAAGTGCTAATAGCATTGTGATGAGAAGGCCATGGAGCATTCTGATAACATGCATCATGGAGCTTCGTGATGACAAGGGCATGGGACATTGTGATTACAGGGGTCTTGGAGTATTGTGATGAAAAGGGCATGGATCATTGTGATGAAAAAGGCATGGAGCCTTGTCATGACAGGGTTCAAGGAGCATACTGACGACAAATGTCAGGCAACGTTGTGATGACAAGTGTATTGAGCATTGTGATGACAAAGTTTATGGAGCATTGTGATGAGAAGACCATTGATAATTGTGATGACGAGCGTCATTGGGCATTGTGATGACAAGTGTTATGGAACACTGTGATCACTAGGGTTTGGAGCATGGTAATGACAGAGGTCATGGAGCATTTTGATTTCATTGTGATGACAAGAGCATGAAGCATTATGATGATGGGCATGGTGCATTGTGATGACAGGGTTTATGGAGCATTGAGATGAAAAGCGGCAAGGAGCATTGTGATTATAGGGGTCTTGGAGCATTGTGATGAGAAGGCCATGGAGCATTGTGATGAGAAGACCATGGAGCATACTGATGACATGCGTCATGGAGCTTTGTGATGACAAGGGCATGGAGCATTGTGATTACAGGGGTCTTGGAGCATTGTGATGACAAGGGTCATGGAGCCATGTGATGACAAGGCCGTGGAACACGGTGATGGCAGGTTTCATGGAGCATTGTTATGACAGTGATAATGGAGCATTGTGATGATAAGGTTATGGAGCATTGGTCTGAAAAGTTTCACGGATTATTGTGATGAGATTGGGCATGGAGCATTGTGATGACAAGGGCACGGAACACTGTGATACATTGGTCATGGAGGATTGTAATGACAAGGGCATGGAGCATTGTGATGAGAAGGGCATCGTGCGTTGTGATGACAAGCGTCATGGAGCGTTGTGATGACAAGGGCATGGAACAATGTGATGAGAGTGTTCATGGAGCATTGTGATGACAATGGCATGGGGCATTGTGATACCAAGGGTCATGGAGCTTTGGAATGAACAATGTCATGGAGCATTTTGATGACAAGGTCGTGGTGCATTGTGATGAGAAGGGCATGGAACATTGTGATGAGAAGGCCATGGAGCATACTGATGACATGCGTCATGGAGCTTTTGATGACAACGTCATGGGGCCTTTTGATTACAGGTGTCTTGGAGCATTGTGATGAAAAGGGCATGGATCATTGTGATGAAAAAGGCATGGAGCCTTGTCATGACAGGGTTCAAGGAGCATACTGACGAAAAGTGGCAGGGAGCATTGTGATGACAATTGTATTGAGCATTGTGATGACAAAGGTCATGGAGCATTGTGATGAGAAGACCATGGATAATTGTAATGACGAGCGTCATGGGGCGATGTGATAACAAGTGTTATGGAACATTGTGATTACAAGGGTTTGGAGCATTGTGAAGACTGAGGTCATGGAGCATTTTGATTTCATTGTGATGGCAATAGCATGAAGCATTATGATGATGGGCATGGTGCATTGTGATGACAGGGTTCATGGAGTTTTGAGATGAAAAGGGGCATGGAGCATTGGTCTGACAAGTTTCATGGATTATTGTGATGACAGTGAGCATGGCACATTGTGATGACAAGGGCATGGAATATTGTGATGACAAGGTCACGGAGTATTGTGAAGACAAGTGTCAGGGAGCATTGTGATGACATAGGTCATGGTCCATTGTGATGACAATGGCATGAAGCATTGTGATGCCATGTGTAATGGAGGATTGAGATGACAAAGGTATTGGAGCATTGTGATGACAAGGGCTTGGAGCATTGTGATGACAAGGGCATGGAACATTGTGTTGACATGGTCACGGAGTATTGTGAAGACAGGTGTCAGGGAGCATTGTGATGACATAGGTCATGGTCCATTGTGATGACAATGGCATGAAGCATTGTGATGCCATGTGTCATGGAGGATTGTGATGACAAAGGTAATGGAACATTGTGATGACAAGGGCTTGGAGCATTGTGATGACAAGGGCCATTGAGAATTTTCATGACAAGGTCGTGAAGCATTGAGACTACAAGCACATGGAGCTTGCTATGACAGGGGTCATGGAGCATTGCGATGACAAGTGCGTGGAGAATTGTGATGTCAAGAGCATGAAGCATTGTGATGAGTAGTGTCATGGAACATTGTGATGAAAAGGACGTGGGGAATTTTGATGACAAAGGACATGTAGCATTGTGATGACCAGGGCATGGAGCATTGTGATGGCAAAATCGTGGAGCATTGTGATGAGAAGACCATGGAAAATTGTAATGATGAGCGTCATGGAGCACTGTAATGACAAGGGGCATGAAGCATTGTGATGATAGGTGTCATAGAGCATTGTGATGACAGGGGTCATGGAGCATTCTGATGACAAGGCTCATGGAGCATTCTGATGACAAGCTTGTGGAGTATTGTGATGACAATGGCATGGAGCATTGTGATGAAAAGGGCATGGAGCATTGTGATGAAAAAGGCATGGAGACTTTTCATGATAGGTTTCAAGGAGCATTTTGACGACAAGTGTCAGGGAGCATTGTGATGACATGTGTATTGAGCATTGTGATGACAAAGTTCATGGAGCATTGTGATGACAAGTGCATGGAGTATTGTGATGAAAGGAATCATGGAGCGTTTTGATGACAAGTGTTATGGAAAATTGTGATCACAAGGGTTTGGAGCATTGTGATGACAGAGGTCATGGATCATTTTGATTTCAAGGAGCATGGAGCATTGTGATGACAAGGGCATGAAGTAATGTGGTGCCAATGTTCACGGAGGATTGTGAATGACAATGGTAAAGAAGTATTGTGATGACAAGCGCATGGAGCATTGTGATGACAAATCATGTAGCATTTTGCTGACATAGGCATGGAGCATTGTGATGACAAGGGTCATGGTACACTGCGATGACAATTGTCAGAGAGCATTGTGATTAGAGGGGTTATGGAACATTGTGATGACAAATGTCATGGAGCATTGTGATGAGAAGACCATGGATAATTGTGATGATGAGCGTCATGGGGCGTTGTGATGACAAGTGATATGGAACATTTTGATCACAAGGGTTTGGAGCATTGTGATGACAGAGGTCATGGAGCATGTTGATTTCATTGTGATGACAATAGCATGAAGCATTATGATGATGGGCATGGTGCATTGTGATGACAGGGTTCATGGAGCATTGAGATGACAAGGACATGGAGCATTGTGATGAGAAAGCCATGGAGCATTCTGATGACATGTGTCATGGAGCTTTGTGATGACAAGGGCATGGAGCATTGTGAATACAGGGGTCCTGGAGCACTGTGATGACAAGGGTCATGGGGAAGTGTTATGAGAAGGCCATGGAAAATTGTGATGCCAGGGGACCTGGAGCATTGTTATGACAGGGGCAATGGAGCATTGTGATGACAAGGGCATGGGACATTGGTCTGAAAAGTTTCATGGATTATTGTGATGAGAGTGGGCATGGAGCACTGTGATGACAAGGGCACAGAACACAGTGATACATGGGTCATGGAGCATTGTAATGAGAAGGGCATGAAGCATTGTGATGAGAAGTGCATCAAGCATTGTGATGACAGGCGTCATGGAGCTTTGTGATGAAAAGGGCATGGAGCAATGTGAAAAGAGGGTTCCTGGAGCATTGTGATGACAATGGCATGGAGCATTGTGATGCCAAGGGTCATGGAGGTTTGTGATGATAAAGGTCATGCAGCATTTGGATGACAAGTGTGTGGTGCACTGTGATGAGAAGGGCAGGGAGCATTGTGATGACAGGGTCATGGAGCAATTTGATGAAAAGGGTCATGGAATATTTTGATGACAAGTGTCATGGAACATTGTGATGTCAGGAGTGATGGAGCATTGTGATGATAAGTGCATGTAGCATTGTAATGACAGGGGTCATGGAGCTTTGTGATCACAAGGGCATGGAGCACTGTCATTACAGTGGTCTTGGGGCATTGTGATGAAAAGGGCATGGATCATTGTGATGAAATAACACGGAGCCTTTTCATGACAGGGTTCAAGGAGCATACTGACGACAAGTGTCAGGGAGCATTGTGATGACAAGTGTATTGAGCATTGTGATGACAAAGGCATGGAGCATTGTGATGAGAAGACCATGGATAATTGTGATGAGGAGCATCATGGGGCGTTGTGATGACAAGTGTTATGGAACACTGTGATCACAAGGGTTTGGAGCATTATGATGACAGAGGTCTTGGTGCATTTTGATTTCATTGTGATGGCAATAGCATGAAGCATTATGATGAAGGGCATGGTGCATTGTGATGACAGGGTTCATGGAGCATTGAGATGAAAAGCGGCATGGAGCTTTGTGATTACAGGGGTCTTGAAGCATTGTGATGACAAGGGCATGGAGCATTGTGATGAGAAAGCCA
This sequence comes from Mesoplodon mirus, assembly GCF_964341445.2. Taxonomy (NCBI): domain Eukaryota; kingdom Metazoa; phylum Chordata; class Mammalia; order Artiodactyla; family Ziphiidae; genus Mesoplodon; species Mesoplodon mirus. The sequence continues at coordinate 127,423 of NW_028295320.1, forward strand.
TGGAGCATACTGATGACATGCGTCATGGAGCTTTGTGATGATAAGGGCATGGAACATTGTGATAACAGGGGTCTTGGAGCATTGTGATGACAAGGGTCATGGAGCCTTGTGATGACAAGGCCGTGGAACATTGTGATGTCAGTGGTCATGGAGCATAAGTCTGAAGTGTTTCATGGATTATTATGATGAGCGTGGACATGGAGCATTGTGATGAAAAGGCCACGGAACACTGTGATACATGGGTCATGGAGGATTGTAATTGAAAAGCCATGGAGTATTTTGATGAGAAGTGCATCGAGCATTGTGATGACAAGCGTCATGGGGCATTGTGATGCCAAGGGTCATGGAGCTTTGTGATGACAAAGGTTATGGAGCATTTTGATGACAAGGGCGTTGTGCATTGTGATGAGAAGGGCAGGAAGCATTGTGATGACAGGATCAAGGAGCAATTTGATGAAAAGTGTCAAGGAATATTTTGATGACAGAGGTTATGGAACATTGTGATGTCAAGGGTCATGGAGCATTGTGAGGACAAGGGCATGTAGCATTGTGATGACAGTGGTCATGGAACATTGTGATGACGGGTGAGGGATTATTGTGATGACTAGTGATGGAACCTTGTGATATCAGTTGTCAGAGAGCATTTTGATGAGAAGGGAATGGAGCATTGTGATGACAAGTTTTATGGAGCATTGTGATGACAATGTTGTAGAGCATTGTGTTGACAAGCGCAGGGCTTATTGTGATGACATGAGTACTGGAGCATTTTGCTGACATGGGCATGGAGCATTGTGATGACAAGGGTCATGGAGCATTGTGCTGACAAAGGAATGGGGCATTGTGATGACATGGTTCAAGGAGCTTTGTGATGAAAAGTTCATGGAGCATTGTGTTGACAGATGTCACAGAGCCTTGTGATGACGAGGGCATGGACCATTGTGATGACAAAAGCCATGAAGCACTGTGACGACTGGAGTCACGGAAGATTGTGATGACAGCGGTCATGGAGCATTGTGATGACAAGGGCATGGAGTATTGTGATGACAGTTGTCAGGGAGCATTGTGATGACATATGTCATGCTCCATTGTGATGACAATGGAATGGAGCATTGTGATGCCAAGTGTCATGGAGGATTGTGATGACAAATGTTATGGAGCATTGTGATGACAAGGGCTTCGAGCAATGTGATGAGAAGGCCATGGAGCCTTGTGATGACATGCGTCATGGAGCTTTGTGATGAAAAGGGCATGGAGCATTGTGATTACAGGGGTCTTGGAGCCTTGTGATGACAAGACCATGGAACATTGTGATGGCAGGGATCATGGAGCATTGTTATGACAGGGGTAATGGAGCATTGTGATGACAAGGACATGGATCATTGGTCTGAAATGTTTCATGGATTATTTTGATGAGAGTGGGCATGGAGCATTGTGATGACAAGGGCACGGATCACTGTGATACATGAGTCAGGGAGGATTGTAATGACAAGGGCGTGGAGAATTGTGATGAGAAGTGAATCGAGCATTTTGATGACAAGAGTCATGGAGCATTGTGATGACAACGGCATTGAGCAATGTGATGAGAGGGTTCATGGAGCATTGTGATGACAATAGCATGGAGCATTGTGATGCCAAGGATCAAGGAGCTTTGTGATGACAAAGGTCATGGAGAAATTTGATGACAAGGGCGTGATGCATTGTGATGAGAAGGGCATAGAGCTTGCTATGACAGGGGTCATGGAGCATTGCGATGACAAGTGCATGGAGAATTGTGATGACAAGAGCATGTAACATTGTGATGAGAAATGTCATGTAGCATTGTTATGAGGAGGACGTGGAGAAATGTGATGACAAGGGACTTGGAGCATTGTGATGATCAGGGAATGGATCATTGTGATGGCAAGACCGTGGAGCATAGTGATGAGAAGTCCATGGATTATGTTGATGACGAGTGTCATGGAGCACTCTAATTACAAGAGCCATGGAGCATTGTGATTACAGGTGTCATGGAGCATTGTGATGACAGGGGTCATGGAGCATTGTGATGACAAGTGTCATGGAGCATTGTGATGACAAGCTTGTGGAGTATTGTGATGACATTGGGATGGAGCATTGTGATGAAAAAGGCATGGAGTCTTTTTATGAGGGTGTTCAAGGAGCATTCTGACGACAAATGCCAGGGAGCATTGTGATGACAAGTGTATTGAGCATTGTGATGACAATGGTCATGGCACATTGTGATGACAAGGGCATGGAGTATTGTGATGACAGGCATCATGGAGCGTTGTGATGACACGTGTTATGGAACATTGTGATCACAAGCATTTAGAGCGTTGTGATGAAAGTGGTCATGGATCATTTTGATTTCAAGGAGCATGGAGCATTGTGATGCCAAGACCATGAAGCAATGTGATCCCAAGGTTCATGGAGGATTGTGATGACAAGCGCATGGAGCTTTGTGGTGACAAGGTCTTGTAGCATTTTGCTGAAAAAGGCATGGAGCATTGTGATTACAGGAGTCTTGGAGCATTGTGATGAAAAGGGCATGGACCATTGTGATGAAAAAGGCATGGAGCATTGTCATGACATGGTTCAAGTGCATACTGATGGCAAGTGCCAGGGAGCATTGTGATGACAAGTGTATTGTGCATTGTGATGACAAAGGTCATGGAGCATTGTGATGACAAGGGCATGGAGTATTGTGATGACAGGCATCATGGAGCATTGTGATGACAAGTGTTATGGAACATTGTGATTCCAAGGGTTTGGATCATAGTGATGACAGAGTTCATGGATCATTTTGATTTCAAGGAGCATGGAGCATTGTGATGACAAGGGCATGAAGCAATGTGATCCCAAGGTTCATGGAGGATTGTGATGACAAGAGCATGGAGCATTGTGAAGACAAGCTCATGTAGCATTTTTCTGACAAAGGCATGGAGCATAGTGATGACAAGGTTGATGGAGCACTGTGATGACAAGCGTCACGGAGCATTGTGATTACAGGGGACATGGAACATTGGGATGACATGAGCATGGATCTTGTGATGACAAGTGTCATGGAGTATTTTGATGACAAGAGTCCAGGATCATTGTGTTGTCAGGGGTCATGGAGCATTGTGATTACTGTGGTCATGGAGCATTGTGATGACAGGGGTCATGGAGCATTGTGATGAGAAGGTCATGGAGCATTGAGCTGAAAATATTCATGGAGTATTGAGATGACAAGGGAATGGAGCATTTTGATGACAACGTCCTGGAGCATTGTGATGAGCGGACCATGGAGCCTTGTGATGACAATTATCATGGAGCATTCTCACTAAAAGAGGCATGGGGCATTGTGATTACAGGGGTCTTGGAGCATTGTGATGACAAGTGCTAATAGCATTGTGATGAGAAGGCCATGGAGCATTCTGATAACATGCATCATGGAGCTTCGTGATGACAAGGGCATGGGACATTGTGATTACAGGGGTCTTGGAGTATTGTGATGAAAAGGGCATGGATCATTGTGATGAAAAAGGCATGGAGCCTTGTCATGACAGGGTTCAAGGAGCATACTGACGACAAATGTCAGGCAACGTTGTGATGACAAGTGTATTGAGCATTGTGATGACAAAGTTTATGGAGCATTGTGATGAGAAGACCATTGATAATTGTGATGACGAGCGTCATTGGGCATTGTGATGACAAGTGTTATGGAACACTGTGATCACTAGGGTTTGGAGCATGGTAATGACAGAGGTCATGGAGCATTTTGATTTCATTGTGATGACAAGAGCATGAAGCATTATGATGATGGGCATGGTGCATTGTGATGACAGGGTTTATGGAGCATTGAGATGAAAAGCGGCAAGGAGCATTGTGATTATAGGGGTCTTGGAGCATTGTGATGAGAAGGCCATGGAGCATTGTGATGAGAAGACCATGGAGCATACTGATGACATGCGTCATGGAGCTTTGTGATGACAAGGGCATGGAGCATTGTGATTACAGGGGTCTTGGAGCATTGTGATGACAAGGGTCATGGAGCCATGTGATGACAAGGCCGTGGAACACGGTGATGGCAGGTTTCATGGAGCATTGTTATGACAGTGATAATGGAGCATTGTGATGATAAGGTTATGGAGCATTGGTCTGAAAAGTTTCACGGATTATTGTGATGAGATTGGGCATGGAGCATTGTGATGACAAGGGCACGGAACACTGTGATACATTGGTCATGGAGGATTGTAATGACAAGGGCATGGAGCATTGTGATGAGAAGGGCATCGTGCGTTGTGATGACAAGCGTCATGGAGCGTTGTGATGACAAGGGCATGGAACAATGTGATGAGAGTGTTCATGGAGCATTGTGATGACAATGGCATGGGGCATTGTGATACCAAGGGTCATGGAGCTTTGGAATGAACAATGTCATGGAGCATTTTGATGACAAGGTCGTGGTGCATTGTGATGAGAAGGGCATGGAACATTGTGATGAGAAGGCCATGGAGCATACTGATGACATGCGTCATGGAGCTTTTGATGACAACGTCATGGGGCCTTTTGATTACAGGTGTCTTGGAGCATTGTGATGAAAAGGGCATGGATCATTGTGATGAAAAAGGCATGGAGCCTTGTCATGACAGGGTTCAAGGAGCATACTGACGAAAAGTGGCAGGGAGCATTGTGATGACAATTGTATTGAGCATTGTGATGACAAAGGTCATGGAGCATTGTGATGAGAAGACCATGGATAATTGTAATGACGAGCGTCATGGGGCGATGTGATAACAAGTGTTATGGAACATTGTGATTACAAGGGTTTGGAGCATTGTGAAGACTGAGGTCATGGAGCATTTTGATTTCATTGTGATGGCAATAGCATGAAGCATTATGATGATGGGCATGGTGCATTGTGATGACAGGGTTCATGGAGTTTTGAGATGAAAAGGGGCATGGAGCATTGGTCTGACAAGTTTCATGGATTATTGTGATGACAGTGAGCATGGCACATTGTGATGACAAGGGCATGGAATATTGTGATGACAAGGTCACGGAGTATTGTGAAGACAAGTGTCAGGGAGCATTGTGATGACATAGGTCATGGTCCATTGTGATGACAATGGCATGAAGCATTGTGATGCCATGTGTAATGGAGGATTGAGATGACAAAGGTATTGGAGCATTGTGATGACAAGGGCTTGGAGCATTGTGATGACAAGGGCATGGAACATTGTGTTGACAAGGTCACGGAGTATTGTGAAGACAGGTGTCAGGGAGCATTGTGATGACATAGGTCATGGTCCATTGTGATGACAATGGCATGAAGCATTGTGATGCCATGTGTCATGGAGGATTGTGATGACAAAGGTAATGGAACATTGTGATGACAAGGGCTTGGAGCATTGTGATGACAAGGGCCATTGAGAATTTTCATGACAAGGTCGTGAAGCATTGAGATTACAAGCACATGGAGCTTGCTATGACAGGGGTCATGGAGCATTGCGATGACAAGTGCGTGGAGAATTGTGATGTCAAGAGCATGAAGCATTGTGATGAGTAGTGTCATGGAACATTGTGATGAAAAGGACGTGGGGAATTTTGATGACAAAGGACATGTAGCATTGTGATGACCAGGGCATGGAGCATTGTGATGGCAAAATCGTGGAGCATTGTGATGAGAAGACCATGGAAAATTGTAATGATGAGCGTCATGGAGCACTGTAATGACAAGGGGCATGAAGCATTGTGATGATAGGTGTCATAGAGCATTGTGATGACAGGGGTCATGGAGCATTCTGATGACAAGGCTCATGGAGCATTCTGATGACAAGCTTGTGGAGTATTGTGATGACAATGGCATGGAGCATTGTGATGAAAAGGGCATGGAGCATTGTGATGAAAAAGGCATGGAGACTTTTCATGATAGGTTTCAAGGAGCATTTTGACGACAAGTGTCAGGGAGCATTGTGATGACATGTGTATTGAGCATTGTGATGACAAAGTTCATGGAGCATTGTGATGACAAGTGCATGGAGTATTGTGATGAAAGGAATCATGGAGCGTTTTGATGACAAGTGTTATGGAAAATTGTGATCACAAGGGTTTGGAGCATTGTGATGACAGAGGTCATGGATCATTTTGATTTCAAGGAGCATGGAGCATTGTGATGACAAGGGCATGAAGTAATGTGGTGCCAATGTTCACGGAGGATTGTGAATGACAATGGTAAAGAAGTATTGTGATGACAAGCGCATGGAGCATTGTGATGACAAGTCATGTAGCATTTTGCTGACATAGGCATGGAGCATTGTGATGACAAGGGTCATGGTACACTGCGATGACAATTGTCAGAGAGCATTGTGATTAGAGGGGTTATGGAACATTGTGATGACAAATGTCATGGAGCATTGTGATGAGAAGACCATGGATAATTGTGATGATGAGCGTCATGGGGCGTTGTGATGACAAGTGATATGGAACATTTTGATCACAAGGGTTTGGAGCATTGTGATGACAGAGGTCATGGAGCATGTTGATTTCATTGTGATGACAATAGCATGAAGCATTATGATGATGGGCATGGTGCATTGTGATGACAGGGTTCATGGAGCATTGAGATGACAAGGGCATGGAGCATTGTGATGAGAAAGCCATGGAGCATTCTGATGACATGTGTCATGGAGCTTTGTGATGACAAGGGCATGGAGCATTGTGAATACAGGTGTCCTGGAGCACTGTGATGACAAGGGTCATGGGGAAGTGTTATGAGAAGGCCATGGAATATTGTGATGCCAGGGGTCCTGGAGCATTGTTATGACAGGGGCAATGGAGCATTGTGATGACAAGGGCATGGGACATTGGTCTGAAAAGTTTCATGGATTATTGTAATGAGAGTGGGCATGGAGCACTGTGATGACAAGGGCACGGAACACAGTGATACATGGGTCATGGAGCATTGTAATGAGAAGGGCATGAAGCATTGTGATGAGAAGTGCATCAAGCATTGTGATGACAGGCGTCATGGAGCTTTGTGATGAAAAGGGCATGGAGCAATGTGAAAAGAGGGTTCCTGGAGCATTGTGATGACAATGGCATGGAGCATTGTGATGCCAAGGGTCATGGAGGTTTGTGATGATAAAGGTCATGCAGCATTTGGATGACAAGTGTGTGGTGCACTGTGATGAGAAGGGCAGGGAGCATTGTGATGACAGGGTCATGGAGCAATTTGATGAAAAGGGTCATGGAATATTTTGATGACAAGTGTCATGGAACATTGTGATGTCAGGAGTGATGGAGCATTGTGATGATAAGTGCATGTAGCATTGTAATGACAGGGGTCATGGAGCTTTGTGATCACAAGGGCATGGAGCACTGTCATTACAGTGGTCTTGGGGCATTGTGATGAAAAGGGCATGGATCATTGTGATGAAATAACACGGAGCCTTTTCATGACAGGGTTCAAGGAGCATACTGACGACAAGTGTCAGGGAGCATTGTGATGACAAGTGTATTGAGCATTGTGATGACAAAGGCATGGAGCATTGTGATGAGAAGACCATGGATAATTGTGATGAGGAGCATCATGGGGCGTTGTGATGACAAGTGTTATGGAACACTGTGATCACAAGGGTTTGGAGCATTATGATGACAGAGGTCTTGGTGCATTTTGATTTCATTGTGATGGCAATAGCATGAAGCATTATGATGAAGGGCATGGTGCATTGTGATGACAGGGTTCATGGAGCATTGAGATGAAAAGCGGCATGGAGCTTTGTGATTACAGGGGTCTTGAAGCATTGTGATGACAAGGGCATGGAGCATTGTGATGAGAAAGCCATGGAGCATACTGATGACATGCGTCATGGAGCTTTGTGATGATAAGGGCATGGAACATTGTGATAACAGGGGTCTTGGAGCATTGTGATGACAAGGGTCATGGAGCCTTGTGATGACAAGGCCGTGGAACATTGTGATGTCAGTGGTCATGGAGCATAAGTCTGAAGTGTTTCATGGATTATTATGATGAGCGTGGACATGGAGCATTGTGATGAAAAGGCCACGGAACACTGTGATACATGGGTCATGGAGGATTGTAATTGAAAAGCCATGGAGTATTTTGATGAGAAGTGCATCGAGCATTGTGATGACAAGCGTCATGGGGCATTGTGATGACAAGGGTCATGGAGCTTTGTGATGACAAAGGTTATGGAGCATTTTGATGACAAGGGCGTTGTGCATTGTGATGAGAAGGGCAGGAAGCATTGTGATGACAGGATCAAGGAGCAATTTGATGAAAAGTGTCAAGGAATATTTTGATGACAGAGGTTATGGAACATTGTGATGTCAAGGGTCATGGAGCATTGTGAGGACAAGGGCATGTAGCATTGTGATGACAGTGGTCATGGAACATTGTGATGACGGGTGAGGGATTATTGTGATGACTAGTGATGGAACCTTGTGATATCAGTTGTCAGAGAGCATTTTGATGAGAAGGGAACGGAGCATTGTGATGACAAGTTTTATGGAGCATTGTGATGACAATGTTGTAGAGCATTGTGTTGACAAGCGCAGGGCTTATTGTGATGACATGAGTACTGGAGCATTTTGCTGACATGGGCATGGAGCATTGTGATGACAAGGGTCATGGAGCATTGTGCTGACAAAGGAATGGGGCATTGTGATGACATGGTTCAAGGAGCTTTGTGATGAAAAGTTCATGGAGCATTGTGTTGACAGATGTCACAGAGCCTTGTGATGACGAGGGCATGGACCATTGTGATGACAAAAGCCATGAAGCACTGTGACGACTGGAGTCACGGAAGATTGTGATGACAGCGGTCATGGAGCATTGTGATGACAAGGGCATGGAGTATTGTGATGACAGTTGTCAGGGAGCATTGTGATGACATATGTCATGCTCCATTGTGATGACAATGGAATGGAGCATTGTGATGCCAAGTGTCATGGAGGATTGTGATGACAAATGTTATGGAGCATTGTGATGACAAGGGCTTCGAGCAATGTGATGAGAAGGCCATGGAGCCTTGTGATGACATGCGTCATGGAGCTTTGTGATGAAAAGGGCATGGAGCATTGTGATTACAGGGGTCTTGGAGCCTTGTGATGACAAGACCATGGAACATTGTGATGGCAGGGATCATGGAGCATTGTTATGACAGGGGTAATGGAGCATTGTGATGACAAGGACATGGATCATTGGTCTGAAATGTTTCATGGATTATTTTGATGAGAGTGGGCATGGAGCATTGTGATGACAAGGGCACGGATCACTGTGATACATGAGTCAGGGAGGATTGTAATGACAAGGGCGTGGAGAATTGTGATGAGAAGTGAATCGAGCATTTTGATGACAAGAGTCATGGAGCATTGTGATGACAACGGCATTGAGCAATGTGATGAGAGGGTTCATGGAGCATTGTGATGACAATAGCATGGAGCATTGTGATGCCAAGGATCAAGGAGCTTTGTGATGACAAAGGTCATGGAGAAATTTGATGACAAGGGCGTGATGCATTGTGATGAGAAGGGCATAGAGCTTGCTATGACAGGGGTCATGGAGCATTGCGATGACAAGTGCATGGAGAATTGTGATGACAAGAGCATGTAACATTGTGATGAGAAATGTCATGTAGCATTGTTATGAGGAGGACGTGGAGAAATGTGATGACAAGGGACTTGGAGCATTGTGATGATCAGGGAATGGATCATTGTGATGGCAAGACCGTGGAGCATAGTGATGAGAAGTCCATGGATTCTGTTGATGACGAGTGTCATGGAGCACTCTAATTACAAGAGCCATGGAGCATTGTGATTACAGGTGTCATGGAGCATTGTGATGACAGGGGTCATGGAGCATTGTGATGACAAGTGTCATGGAGCATTGTGACGACAAGCTTGTGGAGTATTGTGATGACATTGGGATGGAGCATTGTGATGAAAAAGGCATGGAGTCTTTTTATGAGGGTGTTCAAGGAGCATTCTGATGACAAATGCCAGGGAGCATTGTGATGACAAGTGTATTGAGCATTGTGATGACAATGGTCATGGCACATTGTGATGACAAGGGCATGGAGTATTGTGATGACAGGCATCATGGAGCGTTGTGATGACACGTGTTATGGAACATTGTGATCACAAGCATTTAGAGCGTTGTGATGAAAGTGGTCATGGATCATTTTGATTTCAAGGAGCATGGAGCATTGTGATGCCAAGACCATGAAGCAATGTGATCCCAAGGTTCATGGAGGATTGTGATGACAAGCGCATGGAGCTTTGTGGTGACAAGGTCTTGTAGCATTTTGCTGAAAAAGGCATGGAGCATTGTGATTACAGGAGTCTTGGAGCATTGTGATGAAAAGGGCATGGACCATTGTGATGAAAAAGGCATGGAGCATTGTCATGACATGGTTCAAGTGCATACTGATGGCAAGTGCCAGGGAGCATTGTGATGACAAGTGTATTGTGCATTGTGATGACAAAGGTCATGGAGCATTGTGATGACAAGGGCATGGAGTATTGTGATGACAGGCATCATGGAGCATTGTGATGACAAGTGTTATGGAACATTGTGATTCCAAGGGTTTGGATCATAGTGATGACAGAGTTCATGGATCATTTTGATTTCAAGGAGCATGGAGCATTGTGATGACAAGGGCATGAAGCAATGTGATCCCAAGGTTCATGGAGGATTGTGATGACAAGAGCATGGAGCATTGTGAAGACAAGCTCATGTAGCATTTTTCTGACAAAGGCATGGAGCATAGTGATGACAAGGTTGATGGAGCACTGTGATGACAAGCGTCACGGAGCATTGTGATTACAGGGGACATGGAACATTGGGATGACATGAGCATGGATCTTGTGATGACAAGTGTCATGGAGTATTTTGATGACAAGAGTCCAGGATCATTGTGTTGTCAGGGGTCATGGAGCATTGTGATTACTGTGGTCATGGAGCATTGTGATGACAGGGGTCATGGAGCATTGTGATGAGAAGGTCATGGAGCATTGAGCTGAAAATATTCATGGAGTATTGAGATGACAAGGGAATGGAGCATTTTGATGACAACGTCCTGGAGCATTGTGATGAGCGGACCATGGAGCCTTGTGATGACAATTATCATGGAGCATTCTCACTAAAAGAGGCATGGGGCATTGTGATTACAGGGGTCTTGGAGCATTGTGATGACAAGTGCTAATAGCATTGTGATGAGAAGGCCATGGAGCATTCTGATAACATGCATCATGGAGCTTCGTGATGACAAGGGCATGGGACATTGTGATTACAGGGGTCTTGGAGTATTGTGATGAAAAGGGCATGGATCATTGTGATGAAAAAGGCATGGAGCCTTGTCATGACAGGGTTCAAGGAGCATACTGACGACAAATGTCAGGCAACGTTGTGATGACAAGTGTATTGAGCATTGTGATGACAAAGTTTATGGAGCATTGTGATGAGAAGACCATTGATAATTGTGATGACGAGCGTCATTGGGCATTGTGATGACAAGTGTTATGGAACACTGTGATCACTAGGGTTTGGAGCATGGTAATGACAGAGGTCATGGAGCATTTTGATTTCATTGTGATGACAAGAGCATGAAGCATTATGATGATGGGCATGGTGCATTGTGATGACAGGGTTCATGGAGCATTGAGATGAAAAGCGGCAAGGAGCATTGTGATTATAGGGGTCTTGGAGCATTGTGATGAGAAGGCCATGGAGCATTGTGATGAGAAGACCATGGAGCATACTGATGACATGCGTCATGGAGCTTTGTGATGACAAGGGCATGGAGCATTGTGATTACAGGGGTCTTGGAGCATTGTGATGACAAGGGTCATGGAGCCATGTGATGACAAGGCCGTGGAACACGGTGATGGCAGGTTTCATGGAGCATTGTTATGACAGTGATAATGGAGCATTGTGATGATAAGGTTATGGAGCATTGGTCTGAAAAGTTTCACGGATTATTGTGATGAGATTGGGCATGGAGCATTGTGATGACAAGGGCACGGAACACTGTGATACATTGGTCATGGAGGATTGTAATGACAAGGGCATGGAGCATTGTGATGAGAAGGGCATCATGCGTTGTGATGACAAGCGTCATGGAGCGTTGTGATGACAAGGGCATGGAACAATGTGATGAGAGTGTTCATGGAGCATTGTGATGACAATGGCATGGGGCATTGTGATACCAAGGGTCATGGAGCTTTGGAATGAACAATGTCATGGAGCATTTTGATGACAAGGTCGTGGTGCATTGTGATGAGAAGGGCATGGAACATTGTGATGAGAAGGCCATGGAGCATACTGATGACATGCGTCATGGAGCTTTTGATGACAACGTCATGGGGCCTTTTGATTACAGGTGTCTTGGAGCATTGTGATGAAAAGGGCATGGATCATTGTGATGAAAAAGGCATGGAGCCTTGTCATGACAGGGTTCAAGGAGCATACTGACGAAAAGTGGCAGGGAGCATTGTGATGACAATTGTATTGAGCATTGTGATGACAAAGGTCATGGAGCATTGTGATGAGAAGACCATGGATAATTGTAATGACGAGCGTCATGGGGCGATGTGATAACAAGTGTTATGGAACATTGTGATTACAAGGGTTTGGAGAATTGTGAAGACTGAGGTCATGGAGCATTTTGATTTCATTGTGATGGCAATAGCATGAAGCATTATGATGATGGGCATGGTGCATTGTGATGACAGGGTTCATGGAGTTTTGAGATGAAAAGGGGCATGGAGCATTGGTCTGACAAGTTTCATGGATTATTGTGATGACAGTGAGCATGGCACATTGTGATGACAAGGGCATGGAATATTGTGATGACAAGGTCACGGAGTATTGTGAAGACAAGTGTCAGGGAGCATTGTGATGACATAGGTCATGGTCCATTGTGATGACAATGGCATGAAGCATTGTGATGCCATGTGTAATGGAGGATTGAGATGACAAAGGTATTGGAGCATTGTGATGACAAGGGCTTGGAGCATTGTGATGACAAGGGCATGGAACATTGTGTTGACAAGGTCACGGAGTATTGTGAAGACAGGTGTCAGGGAGCATTGTGATGACATAGGTCATGGTCCATTGTGATGACAATGGCATGAAGCATTGTGATGCCATGTGTCATGGAGGATTGTGATGACAAAGGTAATGGAACATTGTGATGACAAGGGCTTGGAGCATTGTGATGACAAGGGCCATTGAGAATTTTCATGACAAGGTCGTGAAGCATTGAGACTACAAGCACATGGAGCTTGCTATGACAGGGGTCATGGAGCATTGCGATGACAAGTGCGTGGAGAATTGTGATGTCAAGAGCATGAAGCATTGTGATGAGTAGTGTCATGGAACATTGTGATGAAAAGGACGTGGGGAATTTTGATGACAAAGGACATGTAGCATTGTGATGACCAGGGCATGGAGCATTGTGATGGCAAAATCGTGGAGCATTGTGATGAGAAGACCATGGAAAATTGTAATGATGAGCGTCATGGAGCACTGTAATGACAAGGGGCATGAAGCATTGTGATGATAGGTGTCATAGAGCATTGTGATGACAGGGGTCATGGAGCATTCTGATGACAAGGCTCATGGAGCATTCTGATGACAAGCTTGTGGAGTATTGTGATGACAATGGCATGGAGCATTGTGATGAAAAGGGCATGGAGCATTGTGATGAAAAAGGCATGGAGACTTTTCATGATAGGTTTCAAGGAGCATTTTGACGACAAGTGTCAGGGAGCATTGTGATGACATGTGTATTGAGCATTGTGATGACAAAGTTCATGGAGCATTGTGATGACAAGTGCATGGAGTATTGTGATGAAAGGAATCATGGAGCGTTTTGATGACAAGTGTTATGGAAAATTGTGATCACAAGGGTTTGGAGCATTGTGATGACAGAGGTCATGGATCATTTTGATTTCAAGGAGCATGGAGCATTGTGATGACAAGGGCATGAAGTAATGTGGTGTCAATGTTCACGGAGGATTGTGAATGACAATGGTAAAGAAGTATTGTGATGACAAGCGCATGGAGCATTGTGATGACAAGTCATGTAGCATTTTGCTGACATAGGCATGGAGCATTGTGATGACAAGGGTCATGGTACACTGCGATGACAATTGTCAGAGAGCATTGTGATTAGAGGGGTTATGGAACATTGTGATGACAAATGTCATGGAGCATTGTGATGAGAAGACCATGGATAATTGTGATGATGAGCGTCATGGGGCGTTGTGATGACAAGTGATATGGAACATTTTGATCACAAGGGTTTGGAGCATTGTGATGACAGAGGTCATGGAGCATGTTGATTTCATTGTGATGACAATAGCATGAAGCATTATGATGATGGGCATGGTGCATTGTGATGACAGGGTTCATGGAGCATTGAGATGACAAGGGCATGGAGCATTGTGATGAGAAAGCCATGGAGCATTCTGATGACATGTGTCATGGAGCTTTGTGATGACAAGGGCATGGAGCATTGTGAATACAGGGGTCCTGGAGCACTGTGATGACAAGGGTCATGGGGAAGTGTTATGAGAAGGCCATGGAATATTGTGATGCCAGGGGTCCTGGAGCATTGTTATGACAGGGGCAATGGAGCATTGTGATGACAAGGGCATGGGACATTGGTCTGAAAAGTTTCATGGATTATTGTAATGAGAGTGGGCATGGAGCACTGTGATGACAAGGGCACGGAACACAGTGATACATGGGTCATGGAGCATTGTAATGAGAAGGGCATGAAGCATTGTGATGAGAAGTGCATCAAGCATTGTGATGACAGGCGTCATGGAGCTTTGTGATGAAAAGGGCATGGAGCAATGTGAAAAGAGGGTTCCTGGAGCATTGTGATGACAATGGCATGGAGCATTGTGATGCCAAGGGTCATGGAGGTTTGTGATGATAAAGGTCATGCAGCATTTGGATGACAAGTGTGTGGTGCACTGTGATGAGAAGGGCAGGGAGCATTGTGATGACAGGGTCATGGAGCAATTTGATGAAAAGGGTCATGGAATATTTTGATGACAAGTGTCATGGAACATTGTGATGTCAGGAGTGATGGAGCATTGTGATGATAAGTGCATGTAGCATTGTAATGACAGGGGTCATGGAGCTTTGTGATCACAAGGGCATGGAGCACTGTCATTACAGTGGTCTTGGGGCATTGTGATGAAAAGGGCATGGATCATTGTGATGAAATAACACGGAGCCTTTTCATGACAGGGTTCAAGGAGCATACTGACGACAAGTGTCAGGGAGCATTGTGATGACAAGTGTATTGAGCATTGTGATGACAAAGGCATGGAGCATTGTGATGAGAAGACCATGGATAATTGTGATGAGGAGCATCATGGGGCGTTGTGATGACAAGTGTTATGGAACACTGTGATCACAAGGGTTTGGAGCATTATGATGACAGAGGTCTTGGTGCATTTTGATTTCATTGTGATGGCAATAGCATGAAGCATTATGATGAAGGGCATGGTGCATTGTGATGACAGGGTTCATGGAGCATTGAGATGAAAAGCGGCATGGAGCTTTGTGATTACAGGGGTCTTGAAGCATTGTGATGACAAGGGCATGGAGCATTGTGATGAGAAAGCCATGGAGCATACTGATGACATGCGTCATGGAGCTTTGTGATGATAAGGGCATGGAACATTGTGATAACAGGGGTCTTGGAGCATTGTGATGACAAGGGTCATGGAGCCTTGTGATGACAAGGCCGTGGAACATTGTGATGTCAGTGGTCATGGAGCATAAGTCTGAAGTGTTTCATGGATTATTATGATGAGCGTGGACATGGAGCATTGTGATGAAAAGGCCACGGAACACTGTGATACATGGGTCATGGAGGATTGTAATTGAAAAGCCATGGAGTATTTTGATGAGAAGTGCATCGAGCATTGTGATGACAAGCGTCATGGGGCATTGTGATGCCAAGGGTCATGGAGCTTTGTGATGACAAAGGTTATGGAGCATTTTGATGACAAGGGCGTTGTGCATTGTGATGAGAAGGGCAGGAAGCATTGTGATGACAGGATCAAGGAGCAATTTGATGAAAAGTGTCAAGGAATATTTTGATGACAGAGGTTATGGAACATTGTGATGTCAAGGGTCATGGAGCATTGTGAGGACAAGGGCATGTAGCATTGTGATGACAGTGGTCATGGAACATTGTGATGACGGGTGAGGGATTATTGTGATGACTAGTGATGGAACCTTGTGATATCAGTTGTCAGAGAGCATTTTGATGAGAAGTGAATGGAGCATTGTGATGACAAGTTTTATGGAGCATTGTGATGACAATGTTGTAGAGCATTGTGTTGACAAGCGCAGGGCTTATTGTGATGACATGAGTACTGGAGCATTTTGCTGACATGGGCATGGAGCATTGTGATGACAAGGGTCATGGAGCATTGTGCTGACAAAGGAATGGGGCATTGTGATGACATGGTTCAAGGAGCTTTGTGATGAAAAGTTCATGGAGCATTGTGTTGACAGATGTCACAGAGCCTTGTGATGACGAGGGCATGGACCATTGTGATGACAAAAGCCATGAAGCACTGTGACGACTGGAGTCACGGAAGATTGTGATGACAGCGGTCATGGAGCATTGTGATGACAAGGGCATGGAGTATTGTGATGACAGTTGTCAGGGAGCATTGTGATGACATATGTCATGCTCCATTGTGATGACAATGGAATGGAGCATTGTGATGCCAAGTGTCATGGAGGATTGTGATGACAAATGTTATGGAGCATTGTGATGACAAGGGCTTCGAGCAATGTGATGAGAAGGCCATGGAGCCTTGTGATGACATGCGTCATGGAGCTTTGTGATGAAAAGGGCATGGAGCATTGTGATTACAGGGGTCTTGGAGCCTTGTGATGACAAGACCATGGAACATTGTGATGGCAGGGATCATGGAGCATTGTTATGACAGGGGTAATGGAGCATTGTGATGACAAGGACATGGATCATTGGTCTGAAATGTTTCATGGATTATTTTGATGAGAGTGGGCATGGAGCATTGTGATGACAAGGGCACGGATCACTGTGATACATGAGTCAGGGAGGATTGTAATGACAAGGGCGTGGAGAATTGTGATGAGAAGTGAATCGAGCATTTTGATGACAAGAGTCATGGAGCATTGTGATGACAACGGCATTGAGCAATGTGATGAGAGGGTTCATGGAGCATTGTGATGACAATAGCATGGAGCATTGTGATGCCAAGGATCAAGGAGCTTTGTGATGACAAAGGTCATGGAGAATTTTGATGACAAGGGCGTGATGCATTGTGATGAGAAGGGCATAGAGCTTGCTATGACAGGGGTCATGGAGCATTGCGATGACAAGTGCATGGAGAATTGTGATGACAAGAGCATGTAACATTGTGATGAGAAATGTCATGTAGCATTGTTATGAGGAGGACGTGGAGAAATGTGATGACAAGGGACTTGGAGCATTGTGATGATCAGGGAATGGATCATTGTGATGGCAAGACCGTGGAGCATAGTGATGAGAAGTCCATGGATTCTGTTGATGACGAGTGTCATGGAGCACTCTAATTACAAGAGCCATGGAGCATTGTGATTACAGGTGTCATGGAGCATTGTGATGACAGGGGTCATGGAGCATTGTGATGACAAGTGTCATGGAGCATTGTGACGACAAGCTTGTGGAGTATTGTGATGACATTGGGATGGAGCATTGTGATGAAAAAGGCATGGAGTCTTTTTATGAGGGTGTTCAAGGAGCATTCTGACGACAAATGTCAGGGAGCATTGTGATGACAAGTGTATTGAGCATTGTGATGACAATGGTCATGGCACATTGTGATGACAAGGACATGGAGTATTGTGATGACAGGCATCATGGAGCGTTGTGATGACACGTGTTATGGAACATTGTGATCACAAGCATTTAGAGCGTTGTGATGAAAGTGGTCATGGATCATTTTGATTTCAAGGAGCATGGAGCATTGTGATGCCAAGACCATGAAGCAATGTGATCCCAAGGTTCATGGAGGATTGTGATGACAAGCGCATGGAGCTTTGTGGTGACAAGGTCTTGTAGCATTTTGCTGAAAAAGGCATGGAGCATTGTGATTACAGGAGTCTTGGAGCATTGTGATGAAAAGGGCATGGACCATTGTGATGAAAAAGGCATGGAGCATTGTCATGACATGGTTCAAGTGCATACTGATGGCAAGTGCCAGGGAGCATTGTGATGACAAGTGTATTGTGCATTGTGATGACAAAGGTCATGGAGCATTGTGATGACAAGGGCATGGAGTATTGTGATGACAGGCATCATGGAGCATTGTGATGACAAGTGTTATGGAACATTGTGATTCCAAGGGTTTGGATCATAGTGATGACAGAGTTCATGGATCATTTTGATTTCAAGGAGCATGGAGCATTGTGATGACAAGGGCATGAAGCAATGTGATCCCAAGGTTCATGGAGGATTGTGATGACAAGAGCATGGAGCATTGTGAAGACAAGCTCATGTAGCATTTTTCTGACAAAGGCATGGAGCATAGTGATGACAAGGTTGATGGAGCACTGTGATGACAAGCGTCACGGAGCATTGTGATTACAGGGGACATGGAACATTGGGATGACATGAGCATGGATCTTGTGATGACAAGTGTCATGGAGTATTTTGATGACAAGAGTCCAGGATCATTGTGTTGTCAGGGGTCATGGAGCATTGTGATTACTGTGGTCATGGAGCATTGTGATGACAGGGGTCATGGAGCATTGTGATGAGAAGGTCATGGAGCATTGAGCTGAAAATATTCATGGAGTATTGAGATGACAAGGGAATGGAGCATTTTGATGACAACGTCCTGGAGCATTGTGATGAGCGGACCATGGAGCCTTGTGATGACAATTATCATGGAGCATTCTCACTAAAAGAGGCATGGGGCATTGTGATTACAGGGGTCTTGGAGCATTGTGATGACAAGTGCTAATAGCATTGTGATGAGAAGGCCATGGAGCATTCTGATAACATGCATCATGGAGCTTCGTGATGACAAGGGCATGGGACATTGTGATTACAGGGGTCTTGGAGTATTGTGATGAAAAGGGCATGGATCATTGTGATGAAAAAGGCATGGAGCCTTGTCATGACAGGGTTCAAGGAGCATACTGACGACAAATGTCAGGCAACGTTGTGATGACAAGTGTATTGAGCATTGTGATGACAAAGTTTATGGAGCATTGTGATGAGAAGACCATTGATAATTGTGATGACGAGCGTCATTGGGCATTGTGATGACAAGTGTTATGGAACACTGTGATCACTAGGGTTTGGAGCATGGTAATGACAGAGGTCATGGAGCATTTTGATTTCATTGTGATGACAAGAGCATGAAGCATTATGATGATGGGCATGGTGCATTGTGATGACAGGGTTCATGGAGCATTGAGATGAAAAGCGGCAAGGAGCATTGTGATTATAGGGGTCTTGGAGCATTGTGATGAGAAGGCCATGGAGCATTGTGATGAGAAGACCATGGAGCATACTGATGACATGCGTCATGGAGCTTTGTGATGACAAGGGCATGGAGCATTGTGATTACAGGGGTCTTGGAGCATTGTGATGACAAGGGTCATGGAGCCATGTGATGACAAGGCCGTGGAACACGGTGATGGCAGGTTTCATGGAGCATTGTTATGACAGTGATAATGGAGCATTGTGATGATAAGGTTATGGAGCATTGGTCTGAAAAGTTTCACGGATTATTGTGATGAGATTGGGCATGGAGCATTGTGATGACAAGGGCACGGAACACTGTGATACATTGGTCATGGAGGATTGTAATGACAAGGGCATGGAGCATTGTGATGAGAAGGGCATCGTGCGTTGTGATGACAAGCGTCATGGAGCGTTGTGATGACAAGGGCATGGAACAATGTGATGAGAGTGTTCATGGAGCATTGTGATGACAATGGCATGGGGCATTGTGATACCAAGGGTCATGGAGCTTTGGAATGAACAATGTCATGGAGCATTTTGATGACAAGGTCGTGGTGCATTGTGATGAGAAGGGCATGGAACATTGTGATGAGAAGGCCATGGAGCATACTGATGACATGCGTCATGGAGCTTTTGATGACAACGTCATGGGGCCTTTTGATTACAGGTGTCTTGGAGCATTGTGATGAAAAGGGCATGGATCATTGTGATGAAAAAGGCATGGAGCCTTGTCATGACAGGGTTCAAGGAGCATACTGACGAAAAGTGGCAGGGAGCATTGTGATGACAATTGTATTGAGCATTGTGATGACAAAGGTCATGGAGCATTGTGATGAGAAGACCATGGATAATTGTAATGACGAGCGTCATGGGGCGATGTGATAACAAGTGTTATGGAACATTGTGATTACAAGGGTTTGGAGCATTGTGAAGACAGAGGTCATGGAGCATTTTGATTTCATTGTGATGGCAATAGCATGAAGCATTATGATGATGGGCATGGTGCATTGTGATGACAGGGTTCATGGAGTTTTGAGATGAAAAGGGGCATGGAGCATTGGTCTGACAAGTTTCATGGATTATTGTGATGACAGTGAGCATGGCACATTGTGATGACAAGGGCATGGAATATTGTGATGACAAGGTCACGGAGTATTGTGAAGACAAGTGTCAGGGAGCATTGTGATGACATAGGTCATGGTCCATTGTGATGACAATGGCATGAAGCACTGTGATGCCATGTGTAATGGAGGATTGAGATGACAAAGGTATTGGAGCATTGTGATGACAAGGGCTTGGAGCATTGTGATGACAAGGGCATGGAACATTGTGTTGACAAGGTCACGGAGTATTGTGAAGACAGGTGTCAGGGAGCATTGTGATGACATAGGTCATGGTCCATTGTGATGACAATGGCATGAAGCATTGTGATGCCATGTGTCATGGAGGATTGTGATGACAAAGGTAATGGAACATTGTGATGACAAGGGCTTGGAGCATTGTGATGACAAGGGCCATTGAGAATTTTCATGACAAGGTCGTGAAGCATTGAGACTACAAGCACATGGAGCTTGCTATGACAGGGGTCATGGAGCATTGCGATGACAAGTGCGTGGAGAATTGTGATGTCAAGAGCATGAAGCATTGTGATGAGTAGTGTCATGGAACATTGTGATGAAAAGGACGTGGGGAATTTTGATGACAAAGGACATGTAGCATTGTGATGACCAGGGCATGGAGCATTGTGATGGCAAAATCGTGGAGCATTGTGATGAGAAGACCATGGAAAATTGTAATGATGAGCGTCATGGAGCACTGTAATGACAAGGGGCATGAAGCATTGTGATGATAGGTGTCATAGAGCATTGTGATGACAGGGGTCATGGAGCATTCTGATGACAAGGCTCATGGAGCATTCTGATGACAAGCTTGTGGAGTATTGTGATGACAATGGCATGGAGCATTGTGATGAAAAGGGCATGGAGCATTGTGATGAAAAAGGCATGGAGACTTTTCATGATAGGTTTCAAGGAGCATTTTGACGACAAGTGTCAGGGAGCATTGTGATGACATGTGTATTGAGCATTGTGATGACAAAGTTCATGGAGCATTGTGATGACAAGTGCATGGAGTATTGTGATGAAAGGAATCATGGAGCGTTTTGATGACAAGTGTTATGGAAAATTGTGATCACAAGGGTTTGGAGCATTGTGATGACAGAGGTCATGGATCATTTTGATTTCAAGGAGCATGGAGCATTGTGATGACAAGGGCATGAAGTAATGTGGTGCCAATGTTCACGGAGGATTGTGAATGACAATGGTAAAGAAGTATTGTGATGACAAGCGCATGGAGCATTGTGATGACAAGTCATGTAGCATTTTGCTGACATAGGCATGGAGCATTGTGATGACAAGGGTCATGGTACACTGCGATGACAATTGTCAGAGAGCATTGTGATTAGAGGGGTTATGGAACATTGTGATGACAAATGTCATGGAGCATTGTGATGAGAAGGCCATGGATAATTGTGATGATGAGCGTCATGGGGCGTTGTGATGACAAGTGATATGGAACATTTTGATCACAAGGGTTTGGAGCATTGTGATGACAGAGGTCATGGAGCATGTTGATTTCATTGTGATGACAATAGCATGAAGCATTATGATGATGGGCATGGTGCATTGTGATGACAGGGTTCATGGAGCATTGAGATGACAAGGGCATGGAGCATTGTGATGAGAAAGCCATGGAGCATTCTGATGACATGTGTCATGGAGCTTTGTGATGACAAGGGCATGGAGCATTGTGAATACAGGGGTCCTGGAGCACTGTGATGACAAGGGTCATGGGGAAGTGTTATGAGAAGGCCATGGAATATTGTGATGCCAGGGGTCCTGGAGCATTGTTATGACAGGGGCAATGGAGCATTGTGATGACAAGGGCATGGGACATTGGTCTGAAAAGTTTCATGGATTATTGCGATGAGAGTGGGCATGGAGCACTGTGATGACAAGGGCACGGAACACAGTGATACATGGGTCATGGAGCATTGTAATGAGAAGGGCATGAAGCATTGTGATGAGAAGTGCATCAAGCATTGTGATGACAGGCGTCATGGAGCTTTGTGATGAAAAGGGCATGGAGCAATGTGAAAAGAGGGTTCCTGGAGCATTGTGATGACAATGGCATGGAGCATTGTGATGCCAAGGGTCATGGAGGTTTGTGATGATAAAGGTCATGCAGCATTTGGATGACAAGTGTGTGGTGCACTGTGATGAGAAGGGCAGGGAGCATTGTGATGACAGGATCATGGAGCAATTTGATGAAAAGGGTCATGGAATATTTTGATGACAAGTGTCATGGAACATTGTGATGTCAGGAGTGATGGAGCATTGTGATGATAAGTGCATGTAGCATTGTAATGACAGGGGTCATGGAGCTTTGTGATCACAAGGGCATGGAGCACTGTCATTACAGTGGTCTTGGGGCATTGTGATGAAAAGGGCATGGATCATTGTGATGAAATAACACGGAGCCTTTTCATGACAGGGTTCAAGGAGCATACTGACGACAAGTGTCAGGGAGCATTGTGATGACAAGTGTATTGAGCATTGTGATGACAAAGGCATGGAGCATTGTGATGAGAAGACCATGGATAATTGTGATGAGGAGCATCATGGGGCGTTGTGATGACAAGTGTTATGGAACACTGTGATCACAAGGGTTTGGAGCATTATGATGACAGAGGTCTTGGTGCATTTTGATTTCATTGTGATGGCAATAGCATGAAGCATTATGATGAAGGGCATGGTGCATTGTGATGACAGGGTTCATGGAGCATTGAGATGAAAAGCGGCATGGAGCTTTGTGATTACAGGGGTCTTGAAGCATTGTGATGACAAGGGCATGGAGCATTGTGATGAGAAAGCCATGGAGCATACTGGTGACATGCGTCATGGAGCTTTGTGATGATAAGGGCATGGAACATTGTGATAACAGGGGTCTTGGAGCATTGTGATGACAAGGGTCATGGAGCCTTGTGATGACAAGGCCGTGGAACATTGTGATGTCAGTGGTCATGGAGCATAAGTCTGAAGTGTTTCATGGATTATTATGATGAGCGTGGACATGGAGCATTGTGATGAAAAGGCCACGGAACACTGTGATACATGGGTCATGGAGGATTGTAATTGAAAAGCCATGGAGTATTTTGATGAGAAGTGCATCGAGCATTGTGATGACAAGCGTCATGGGGCATTGTGATGCCAAGGGTCATGGAGCTTTGTGATGACAAAGGTTATGGAGCATTTTGATGACAAGGGCGTTGTGCATTGTGATGAGAAGGGCAGGAAGCATTGTGATGACAGGATCAAGGAGCAATTTGATGAAAAGTGTCAAGGAATATTTTGATGACAGAGGTTATGGAACATTGTGATGTCAAGGGTCATGGAGCATTGTGAGGACAAGGGCATGTAGCATTGTGATGACAGTGGTCATGGAACATTGTGATGACGGGTGAGGGATTATTGTGATGACTAGTGATGGAACCTTGTGATATCAGTTGTCAGAGAGCATTTTGATGAGAAGGGAATGGAGCATTGTGATGACAAGTTTTATGGAGCATTGTGATGACAATGTTGTAGAGCATTGTGTTGACAAGCGCAGGGCTTATTGTGATGACATGAGTACTGGAGCATTTTGCTGACATGGGCATGGAGCATTGTGATGACAAGGGTCATGGAGCATTGTGCTGACAAAGGAATGGGGCATTGTGATGACATGGTTCAAGGAGCTTTGTGATGAAAAGTTCATGGAGCATTGTGTTGACAGATGTCACAGAGCCTTGTGATGACGAGGGCATGGACCATTGTGATGACAAAAGCCATGAAGCACTGTGACGACTGGAGTCACGGAAGATTGTGATGACAGCGGTCATGGAGCATTGTGATGACAAGGGCATGGAGTATTGTGATGACAGTTGTCAGGGAGCATTGTGATGACATATGTCATGCTCCATTGTGATGACAATGGAATGGAGCATTGTGATGCCAAGTGTCATGGAGGATTGTGATGACAAATGTTATGGAGCATTGTGATGACAAGGGCTTCGAGCAATGTGATGAGAAGGCCATGGAGCCTTGTGATGACATGCGTCATGGAGCTTTGTGATGAAAAGGGCATGGAGCATTGTGATTACAGGGGTCTTGGAGCCTTGTGATGACAAGACCATGGAACATTGTGATGGCAGGGATCATGGAGCATTGTTATGACAGGGGTAATGGAGCATTGTGATGACAAGGACATGGATCATTGGTCTGAAATGTTTCATGGATTATTTTGATGAGAGTGGGCATGGAGCATTGTGATGACAAGGGCACGGATCACTGTGATACATGAGTCAGGGAGGATTGTAATGACAAGGGCGTGGAGAATTGTGATGAGAAGTGAATCGAGCATTTTGATGACAAGAGTCATGGAGCATTGTGATGACAACGGCATTGAGCAATGTGATGAGAGGGTTCATGGAGCATTGTGATGACAATAGCATGGAGCATTGTGATGCCAAGGATCAAGGAGCTTTGTGATGACAAAGGTCATGGAGAATTTTGATGACAAGGGCGTGATGCATTGTGATGAGAAGGGCATAGAGCTTGCTATGACAGGGGTCATGGAGCATTGCGATGACAAGTGCATGGAGAATTGTGATGACAAGAGCATGTAACATTGTGATGAGAAATGTCATGTAGCATTGTTATGAGGAGGACGTGGAGAAATGTGATGACAAGGGACTTGGAGCATTGTGATGATCAGGGAATGGATCATTGTGATGGCAAGACCGTGGAGCATAGTGATGAGAAGTCCATGGATTCTGTTGATGACGAGTGTCATGGAGCACTCTAATTACAAGAGCCATGGAGCATTGTGATTACAGGTGTCATGGAGCATTGTGATGACAGGGGTCATGGAGCATTGTGATGACAAGTGTCATGGAGCATTGTGATGACAAGCTTGTGGAGTATTGTGATGACATTGGGATGGAGCATTGTGATGAAAAAGGCATGGAGTCTTTTTATGAGAGTGTTCAAGGAGCATTCTGACGACAAATGCCAGGGAGCATTGTGATGACAAGTGTATTGAGCATTGTGATGACAATGGTCATGGCACATTGTGATGACAAGGGCATGGAGTATTGTGATGACAGGCATCATGGAGCGTTGTGATGACACGTGTTATGGAACATTGTGATCACAAGCATTTAGAGCGTTGTGATGAAAGTGGTCATGGATCATTTTGATTTCAAGGAGCATGGAGCATTGTGATGCCAAGACCATGAAGCAATGTGATCCCAAGGTTCATGGAGGATTGTGATGACAAGCGCATGGAGCTTTGTGGTGACAAGGTCTTGTAGCATTTTGCTGAAAAAGGCATGGAGCATTGTGATTACAGGAGTCTTGGAGCATTGTGATGAAAAGGGCATGGACCATTGTGATGAAAAAGGCATGGAGCATTGTCATGACATGGTTCAAGTGCATACTGATGGCAAGTGCCAGGGAGCATTGTGATGACAAGTGTATTGTGCATTGTGATGACAAAGGTCATGGAGCATTGTGATGACAAGGGCATGGAGTATTGTGATGACAGGCATCATGGAGCATTGTGATGACAAGTGTTATGGAACATTGTGATTCCAAGGGTTTGGATCATAGTGATGACAGAGTTCATGGATCATTTTGATTTCAAGGAGCATGGAGCATTGTGATGACAAGGGCATGAAGCAATGTGATCCCAAGGTTCATGGAGGATTGTGATGACAAGCGCATGGAGCTTTGTGGTGACAAGGTCTTGTAGCATTTTGCTGAAAAAGGCATGGAGCATTGTGATTACAGGAGTCTTGGAGCATTGTGATGAAAAGGGCATGGACCATTGTGATGAAAAAGGCATGGAGCATTGTCATGACATGGTTCAAGTGCATACTGATGGCAAGTGCCAGGGAGCATTGTGATGACAAGTGTATTGTGCATTGTGATGACAAAGGTCATGGAGCATTGTGATGACAAGGGCATGGAGTATTGTGATGACAGGCATCATGGAGCATTGTGATGACAAGTGTTATGGAACATTGTGATTCCAAGGGTTTGGATCATAGTGATGACAGAGTTCATGGATCATTTTGATTTCAAGGAGCATGGAGCATTGCGATGACAAGTGCATGGAGAATTGTGATGACAAGAGCATGTAACATTGTGATGAGAAATGTCATGTAGCATTGTTATGAGGAGGACGTGGAGAAATGTGATGACAAGGGACTTGGAGCATTGTGATGATCAGGGAATGGATCATTGTGATGGCAAGACCGTGGAGCATAGTGATGAGAAGTCCATGGATTCTGTTGATGACGAGTGTCATGGAGCACTCTAATTACAAGAGCCATGGAGCATTGTGATTACAGGTGTCATGGAGCATTGTGATGACAGGGGTCATGGAGCATTGTGATGACAAGTGTCATGGAGCATTGTGATGACAAGCTTGTGGAGTATTGTGATGACATTGGGATGGAGCATTGTGATGAAAAAGGCATGGAGTCTTTTTATGAGGGTGTTCAAGGAGCATTCTGACGACAAATGCCAGGGAGCATTGTGATGACAAGTGTATTGAGCATTGTGATGACAATGGTCATGGCACATTGTGATGACAAGGGCATGGAGTATTGTGATGACAGGCATCATGGAGCGTTGTGATGACACGTGTTATGGAACATTGTGATCACAAGCATTTAGAGCGTTGTGATGAAAGTGGTCATGGATCATTTTGATTTCAAGGAGCATGGAGCATTGTGATGCCAAGACCATGAAGCAATGTGATCCCAAGGTTCATGGAGGATTGTGATGACAAGCGCATGGAGCTTTGTGGTGACAAGGTCTTGTAGCATTTTGCTGAAAAAGGCATGGAGCATTGTGATTACAGGAGTCTTGGAGCATTGTGATGAAAAGGGCATGGACCATTGTGATGAAAAAGGCATGGAGCATTGTCATGACATGGTTCAAGTGCATACTGATGGCAAGTGCCAGGGAGCATTGTGATGACAAGTGTATTGTGCATTGTGATGACAAAGGTCATGGAGCATTGTGATGACAAGGGCATGGAGTATTGTGATGACAGGCATCATGGAGCATTGTGATGACAAGTGTTATGGAACATTGTGATTCCAAGGGTTTGGATCATAGTGATGACAGAGTTCATGGATCATTTTGATTTCAAGGAGCATGGAGCATTGTGATGACAAGGGCATGAAGCAATGTGATCCCAAGGTTCATGGAGGATTGTGATGACAAGAGCATG
Source organism: Mesoplodon mirus (assembly GCF_964341445.2). NCBI lineage: Eukaryota > Metazoa > Chordata > Mammalia > Artiodactyla > Ziphiidae > Mesoplodon > Mesoplodon mirus. The sequence continues at coordinate 155,307 of NW_028295320.1, forward strand.
GAGCATTGTGAAGACAAGCTCATGTAGCATTTTTCTGACAAAGGCATGGAGCATAGTGATGACAAGGTTGATGGAGCACTGTGATGACAAGCGTCACGGAGCATTGTGATTACAGGGGACATGGAACATTGGGATGACATGAGCATGGATCTTGTGATGACAAGTGTCATGGAGTATTTTGATGACAAGAGTCCAGGATCATTGTGTTGTCAGGGGTCATGGAGCATTGTGATTACTGTGGTCATGGAGCATTGTGATGACAGGGGTCATGGAGCATTGTGATGAGAAGGTCATGGAGCATTGAGCTGAAAATATTCATGGAGTATTGAGATGACAAGGGAATGGAGCATTTTGATGACAACGTCCTGGAGCATTGTGATGAGCGGACCATGGAGCCTTGTGATGACAATTATCATGGAGCATTCTCACTAAAAGAGGCATGGGGCATTGTGATTACAGGGGTCTTGGAGCATTGTGATGACAAGTGCTAATAGCATTGTGATGAGAAGGCCATGGAGCATTCTGATAACATGCATCATGGAGCTTCGTGATGACAAGGGCATGGGACATTGTGATTACAGGGGTCTTGGAGTATTGTGATGAAAAGGGCATGGATCATTGTGATGAAAAAGGCATGGAGCCTTGTCATGACAGGGTTCAAGGAGCATACTGACGACAAATGTCAGGCAACGTTGTGATGACAAGTGTATTGAGCATTGTGATGACAAAGTTTATGGAGCATTGTGATGAGAAGACCATTGATAATTGTGATGACGAGCGTCATTGGGCATTGTGATGACAAGTGTTATGGAACACTGTGATCACTAGGGTTTGGAGCATGGTAATGACAGAGGTCATGGAGCATTTTGATTTCATTGTGATGACAAGAGCATGAAGCATTATGATGATGGGCATGGTGCATTGTGATGACAGGGTTCATGGAGCATTGAGATGAAAAGCGGCAAGGAGCATTGTGATTATAGGGGTCTTGGAGCATTGTGATGAGAAGGCCATGGAGCATTGTGATGAGAAGACCATGGAGCATACTGATGACATGCGTCATGGAGCTTTGTGATGACAAGGGCATGGAGCATTGTGATTACAGGGGTCTTGGAGCATTGTGATGACAAGGGTCATGGAGCCATGTGATGACAAGGCCGTGGAACACGGTGATGGCAGGTTTCATGGAGCATTGTTATGACAGTGATAATGGAGCATTGTGATGATAAGGTTATGGAGCATTGGTCTGAAAAGTTTCACGGATTATTGTGATGAGATTGGGCATGGAGCATTGTGATGACAAGGGCACGGAACACTGTGATACATTGGTCATGGAGGATTGTAATGACAAGGGCATGGAGCATTGTGATGAGAAGGGCATCGTGCGTTGTGATGACAAGCGTCATGGAGCGTTGTGATGACAAGGGCATGGAACAATGTGATGAGAGTGTTCATGGAGCATTGTGATGACAATGGCATGGGGCATTGTGATACCAAGGGTCATGGAGCTTTGGAATGAACAATGTCATGGAGCATTTTGATGACAAGGTCGTGGTGCATTGTGATGAGAAGGGCATGGAACATTGTGATGAGAAGGCCATGGAGCATACTGATGACATGCGTCATGGAGCTTTTGATGACAACGTCATGGGGCCTTTTGATTACAGGTGTCTTGGAGCATTGTGATGAAAAGGGCATGGATCATTGTGATGAAAAAGGCATGGAGCCTTGTCATGACAGGGTTCAAGGAGCATACTGACGAAAAGTGGCAGGGAGCATTGTGATGACAATTGTATTGAGCATTGTGATGACAAAGGTCATGGAGCATTGTGATGAGAAGACCATGGATAATTGTAATGACGAGCGTCATGGGGCGATTTGATAACAAGTGTTATGGAACATTGTGATTACAAGGGTTTGGAGCATTGTGAAGACAGAGGTCATGGAGCATTTTGATTTCATTGTGATGGCAATAGCATGAAGCATTATGATGATGGGCATGGTGCATTGTGATGACAGGGTTCATGGAGTTTTGAGATGAAAAGGGGCATGGAGCATTGGTCTGACAAGTTTCATGGATTATTGTGATGACAGTGAGCATGGCACATTGTGATGACAAGGGCATGGAATATTGTGATGACAAGGTCACGGAGTATTGTGAAGACAAGTGTCAGGGAGCATTGTGATGACATAGGTCATGGTCCATTGTGATGACAATGGCATGAAGCATTGTGATGCCATGTGTAATGGAGGATTGAGATGACAAAGGTATTGGAGCATTGTGATGACAAGGGCTTGGAGCATTGTGATGACAAGGGCATGGAACATTGTGTTGACAAGGTCACGGAGTATTGTGAAGACAGGTGTCAGGGAGCATTGTGATGACATAGGTCATGGTCCATTGTGATGACAATGGCATGAAGCATTGTGATGCCATGTGTCATGGAGGATTGTGATGACAATGGTAATGGAACATTGTGATGACAAGGGCTTGGAGCATTGTGATGACAAGGGCCATTGAGAATTTTCATGACAAGGTCATGAAGCATTGAGATTACAAGCACATGGAGCTTGCTATGACAGGGGTCATGGAGCATTGCGATGACAAGTGCGTGGAGAATTGTGATGTCAAGAGCATGAAGCATTGTGATGAGTAGTGTCATGGAACATTGTGATGAAAAGGACGTGGGGAATTTTGATGACAAAGGACATGTAGCATTGTGATGACCAGGGCATGGAGCATTGTGATGGCAAAATCGTGGAGCATTGTGATGAGAAGACCATGGAAAATTGTAATGATGAGCTTCATGGAGCACTGTAATGACAAGGGGCATGAAGCATTGTGATGATAGGTGTCATAGAGCATTGTGATGACAGGGGTCATGGAGCATTCTGATGACAAGGCTCATGGAGCATTCTGATGACAAGCTTGTGGAGTATTGTGATGACAATGGCATGGAGCATTGTGATGAAAAGGGCATGGAGCATTGTGATGAAAAAGGCATGGAGACTTTTCATGATAGGTTTCAAGGAGCATTTTGACGACAAGTGTCAGGGAGCATTGTGATGACATGTGTATTGAGCATTGTGATGACAAAGTTCATGGAGCATTGTGATGACAAGTGCATGGAGTATTGTGATGAAAGGAATCATGGAGCGTTTTGATGACAAGTGTTATGGAAAATTGTGATCACAAGGGTTTGGAGCATTGTGATGACAGAGGTCATGGATCATTTTGATTTCAAGGAGCATGGAGCATTGTGATGACAAGGGCATGAAGTAATGTGGTGCCAATGTTCACGGAGGATTGTGAATGACAATGGTAAAGAAGTATTGTGATGACAAGCGCATGGAGCATTGTGATGACAAGTCATGTAGCATTTTGCTGACATAGGCATGGAGCATTGTGATGACAAGGGTCATGGTACACTGCGATGACAATTGTCAGAGAGCATTGTGATTAGAGGGGTTATGGAACATTGTGATGACAAATGTCATGGAGCATTGTGATGAGAAGACCATGGATAATTGTGATGATGAGCGTCATGGGGCGTTGTGATGACAAGTGATATGGAACATTTGATCACAAGGGTTTGGAGCATTGTGATGACAGAGGTCATGGAGCATGTTGATTTCATTGTGATGACAATAGCATGAAGCATTATGATGATGGGCATGGTGCATTGTGATGACAGGGTTCATGGAGCATTGAGATGACAAGGGCATGGAGCATTGTGGTGAGAAAGCCATGGAGCATTCTGATGACATGTGTCATGGAGCTTTGTGATGACAAGGGCATGGAGCATTGTGAATAAAGGGGTCCTGGAGCACTGTGATGACAAGGGTCATGGGGAAGTGTTATGAGAAGGCCATGGAATATTGTGATGCCAGGGGTCCTGGAGCATTGTTATGACAGGGGCAATGGAGCATTGTGATGACAAGGGCATGGAACATTAGTCTGAATAGTTTCATGGGTTATTGCGATGAGAGTGGGCATGGAGCACTGTGATGACAAGGGCACGGAACACTGTGATACATGGGTCATGGAGCATTGTAATGAGAAGGGCATGAAGCATTGTGACGAGAAGTGCATCAAGCATTGTGATGACAAGCGTCATGGAGCTTTGTGATGAAAAGGGCATGGAGCAATGTGAAAAGAGGGTTCCTGGAGCATTGTGATGACAATGGCATGGAGCATTGTGATGCCAAGGGTCATGGAGGTTTGTGATGACAAAGGTCATGGAGCATTTGGATGACAAGTTTGTGGTGCACTGTGATGAGAAGGGCAGGGAGCATTGTGATGACAGGGTCATGGAGCAATTTGATGAAAAGTGTCATGGAATATTTTGATGACAAGAGTTATAGAACATTGTGATGTCAGGAGTGATGGAGCATTGTGATGATAAGGGCATGTAGCATTGTGATGACAGGGGTCATGGAGCTTTGTGATCATAAGGGCATGGAGCATTGTCATTACAGGGGTCTTGGAGCATTGTGATGAAAAGGGCATGGATCATTGTGATGAAATAACACGAGGCCTTTTCATGACAGTGTTCAAGGAGCATACTGACGACAAGTGTCAGGGAGCACTGTGATGACAAGTGTATTGAGCATTGTGATGACAAAGGCATGGAGCATTGTGATGAGAAGACCATGGATAATTGTGATGAGGAGCATCATGGGGCGTTGTGATGACAAGTGTTATGGAACACTGTGATCACAAGGGTTTGGAGCATTATGATGACAGAGGTCTTGGTGCATTTTGATTTCATTGTGATGGCAATAGCATGAAGCATTATGATGAAGGGCATGGTGCATTGTGATGACAGGGTTCATGGAGCATTGAGATGAAAAGCGGCATGGAGCTTTGTGATTACAGGGGTCTTGAAGCATTGTGATGACAAGGGCATGGAGCATTGTGATGAGAAAGCCATGGAGCATACTGATGACATGCGTCATGGAGCTTTGTGATGATAAGGGCATGGAACATTGTGATAACAGGGGTCTTGGAGCATTGTGATGACAAGGGTCATGGAGCCTTGTGATGACAAGGCCGTGGAACATTGTGATGTCAGGGGCCATGGAGCATAAGTCTGAAATGTTTCATGGATTATTATGATGAGCGTGGACATGGAGCATTGTGATGAAAAGGCCACGGAACACTGTGATACATGGGTCATGGAGGATTGTAATGACAAAGCCATGGAGTGTTTTGAAGAGAAGGGCATCGAGCATTGTGATGACAAGCGTCATGGAGCATTGTGATGCCAAGGGTCATGGAGCTTTGTGATGACAAAGGTTATGGAGCATTTTGATGACAAGGGCGTTGTGCATTGTGATGAGAAGGGCAGGAAGCATTGTGATGACAGGATCAAGGAGCAATTTGATGAAAAGTGTCAAGGAATATTTTGATGACAGAGGTTATGGAACATTGTGATGTCAGGGGTCATGGAGCATTGTGAGGACAAGGGCATGTAGCATTGTGATGACAGGGGTCATGGAACATTGTGATGACAGGGGTGAGGGATTATTGTGATGACTAGTGATGGAACCTTGTGATATCAGTTGTGAGAGAGCATTTTGATGAGAAGTGAATGGAGCATTGTGTTGACAAGTTTTATGGAGCATTGTGATGACAAGATTGTAGAGCATTGTGTTAACAAGCGCATGGCTTATTATGATGACATGGGTCATGGAGCATTTCCTGACATGGGCATGGAGCATTGTGATGACAAGTGTCATGGAGAATTGTGCTGACAAAGGAAAGGAGCATTCTGATGACATGGGTCAAGGAGCTTTGTGATGAAAAGTTCATGGAGCATTGTGTTGACAGATGTCACAGAGCCTTGTGATGACGAGGGCATGGACCATTGTGATGACAAAAGCCATGAAGCACTGTGACGACTGGAGTCACGGAAGATTGTGATGACAGCGGTCATGGAGCATTGTGATGACAAGGGCATGGAGTATTGTGATGACAGTTGTCAGGGAGCATTGTGATGACATATGTCATGCTCCATTGTGATGACAATGGAATGGAGCATTGTGATGCCAAGTGTCATGGAGGATTGTGATGACAAATGTTATGGAGCATTGTGATGACAAGGGCTTCGAGCAATGTGATGAGAAGGCCATGGAGCCTTGTGATGACATGCGTCATGGAGCTTTGTGATGAAAAGGGCATGGAGCATTGTGATTACAGGGGTCTTGGAGCCTTGTGATGACAAGACCATGGAACATTGTGATGGCAGGGATCATGGAGCATTGTTATGACAGGGGTAATGGAGCATTGTGATGACAAGGACATGGATCATTGGTCTGAAATGTTTCATGGATTATTTTGATGAGAGTGGGCATGGAGCATTGCGATGACAAGGGCACGGATCACTGTGATACATGAGTCAGGGAGGATTGTAATGACAAGGGCGTGGAGAATTGTGATGAGAAGTGAATCGAGCATTTTGATGACAAGAGTCATGGAGCATTGTGATGACAACGGCATTGAGCAATGTGATGAGAGGGTTCATGGAGCATTTTGATGACAATAGCATGGAGCATTGTGATGCCAAGGATCAAGGAGCTTTGTGATGACAAAGGTCATGGAGAATTTTGATGACAAGGGCGTGATGCATTGTGATGAGAAGGGCATGGAGCTTGCTATGACAGGGGTCATGGAGCATTGCGATGACAAGTGCATGGAGAATTGTGATGACAAGAGCATGTAACATTGTGATGAGAAATGTCATGTAGCATTGTTATGAGGAGGACGTGGAGAAATGTGATGACAAGGGACTTGGAGCATTGTGATGATCAGGGAATGGATCATTGTGATGGCAAGACCGTGGAGCATAGTGATGAGAAGTCCATGGATTCTGTTGATGACGAGTGTCATGGAGCACTCTAATTACAAGAGCCATGGAGCATTGTGATTACAGGTGTCATGGAGCATTGTGATGACAGGGGTCATGGAGCATTGTGATGACAAGTGTCATGGAGCATTGTGATGACAAGCTTGTGGAGTATTGTGATGACATTGGGATGGAGCATTGTGATGAAAAAGGCATGGAGTCTTTTTATGAGAGTGTTCAAGGAGCATTCTGACGACAAATGTCAGGGAGCATTGTGATGACAAGTGTATTGAGCATTGTGATGACAATGGTCATGGCACATTGTGATGACAAGGGCATGGAGTATTGTGATGACAGGCATCATGGAGCGTTGTGATGACACGTGTTATGGAACATTGTGATCACAAGCATTTAGAGCGTTGTGATGAAAGTGGTCATGGATCATTTTGATTTCAAGGAGCATGGAGCATTGTGATGCCAAGACCATGAAGCAATGTGATCCCAAGGTTCATGGAGGATTGTGATGACAAGCGCATGGAGCTTTGTGGTGACAAGGTCTTGTAGCATTTTGCTGAAAAAGGCATGGAGCATTGTGATTACAGGAGTCTTGGAGCATTGTGATGAAAAGGGCATGGACCATTGTGATGAAAAAGGCATGGAGCATTGTCATGACATGGTTCAAGTGCATACTGATGGCAAGTGCCAGGGAGCATTGTGATGACAAGTGTATTGTGCATTGTGATGACAAAGGTCATGGAGCATTGTGATGACAAGGGCATGGAGTATTGTGATGACAGGCATCATGGAGCATTGTGATGACAAGTGTTATGGAACATTGTGATTCCAAGGGTTTGGATCATAGTGATGACAGAGTTCATGGATCATTTTGATTTCAAGGAGCATGGAGCATTGTGATGACAAGGGCATGAAGCAATGTGATCCCAAGGTTCATGGAGGATTGTGATGACAAGAGCATGGAGCATTGTGAAGACAAGCTCATGTAGCATTTTTCTGACAAAGGCATGGAGCATAGTGATGATAAAGTTGATGGAGCACTGTGATGACAAGCGTCACGGAGCATTGTGATTACAGGGGACATGGAACATTGGGATGACATGAGCATGGATCTTGTGATGACAAGTGTCATGGAGTATTTTGATGACAAGGGTACAGTATCATTGTGTTGTCAGGGGTCTTGGAGCATTGTGATGACAAGTGCTAATAGCATTGTGATGAGAAGGCCATGGAGCATTCTGATAACATGCATCATGGAGCTTCGTGATGACAAGGGCATGGGACATTGTGATTACAGGGGTCTTGGAGTATTGTGATGAAAAGGGCATGGATCATTGTGATGAAAAAGGCATGGAGCCTTGTCATGACAGGGTTCAAGGAGCATACTGACGACAAATGTCAGGCAACGTTGTGATGACAAGTGTATTGAGCATTGTGATGACAAAGTTTATGGAGCATTGTGATGAGAAGACCATTGATAATTGTGATGACGAGCGTCATTGGGCATTGTGATGACAAGTGTTATGGAACACTGTGATCACTAGGGTTTGGAGCATGGTAATGACAGAGGTCATGGAGCATTTTGATTTCATTGTGATGACAAGAGCATGAAGCATTATGATGATGGGCATGGTGCATTGTGATGACAGGGTTCATGGAGCATTGAGATGAAAAGCGGCAAGGAGCATTGTGATTATAGGGGTCTTGGAGCATTGTGATGAGAAGGCCATGGAGCATTGTGATGAGAAGACCATGGAGCATACTGATGACATGCGTCATGGAGCTTTGTGATGACAAGGGCATGGAGCATTGTGATTACAGGGGTCTTGGAGCATTGTGATGACAAGGGTCATGGAGCCATGTGATGACAAGGCCGTGGAACACGGTGATGGCAGGTTTCATGGAGCATTGTTATGACAGTGATAATGGAGCATTGTGATGATAAGGTTATGGAGCATTGGTCTGAAAAGTTTCACGGATTATTGTGATGAGATTGGGCATGGAGCATTGTGATGACAAGGGCACGGAACACTGTGATACATTGGTCATGGAGGATTGTAATGACAAGGGCATGGAGCATTGTGATGAGAAGGGCATCGTGCGTTGTGATGACAAGCGTCATGGAGCGTTGTGATGACAAGGGCATGGAACAATGTGATGAGAGTGTTCATGGAGCATTGTGATGACAATGGCATGGGGCATTGTGATACCAAGGGTCATGGAGCTTTGGAATGAACAATATCATGGAGCATTTTGATGACAAGGACGTGGTGCATTGTGATGAGAAGGGCATGGAACATTGTGATGAGAAGGCCATGGAGCATACTGATGACATGCGTCATGGAGCTTTTGATGACAACGTCATGGGGCCTTTTGATTACAGGTGTCTTGGAGCATTGTGATGAAAAGGGCATGGATCATTGTGATGAAAAAGGCATGGAGCCTTGTCATGACAGGGTTCAAGGAGCATACTGACGAAAAGTGGAAGGGAGCATTGTGATGACAAGTTTATTGAGCTTTGTGATGACAAAGGTCATGGAGCATTGTGATGAGAAGACCGTGGATAATTGTAATGACGAGCGTCATGGGGCGATGCGATAACAAGTGTTATGGAACATTGTGATTACAAGGGTTTGGAGCATTGTGAAGACAGAGATCATGGAGCATTTTGATTTCATTGTGATGACAATAGCATGAAGCATTATGATGATGGGCATGGTGCATTGTGATGACAGGGTTCATGGTGTTTTGAGATGAAAAGGGGCATGGAGCATTGGTCTGACAAGTTTCATGGATTATTGTGATGAGAGTGGGCATGACACATTGTGATGACAAGGGCATGGAACATTGTGATGACAAGGTCACGGAGTATTGTGAAGACAGGTGTCAGGGAGCATTGTGATGACATAGGTCATGGTCCATTGTGATGACAATGGCATGAAGCATTGTGATGCCATGTGTCATGCAGGATTGTGATGACAAAGGTAATGGAACATTGTGATGACAAGGGCATGGAGCATTGTAATGACGAGAGCCATTGAGAATTTTCATGACAAGGTCGTGAAACATTGAGATTACAAGCACATGGAGCTTGCTATGACAGGGGTCATGGAGCATTGCGATGACAAGTGCGTGGAGAATTGTGATGTCAAGAGCATGAAGCATTGTGATGAGTAGTGTCATGGAACATTGTGATGAAAAGGACGTGGGGAATTTTGATGACAAAGGACATGTAGCATTGTGATGACCAGGGCATGGAGCATTGTGATGGCAAAATCGTGGAGCATTGTGATGAGAAAACCATGGAAAATTGTAATGATGAGCGTCATGGAGCACTGTAATGACAAGGGGCATGAAGCATTGTGATGATAGGTGTCATAGAGCATTGTGATGACAGGGGTCATGGAGCATTCTGATGACAAGGCTCATGGAGCATTCTGATGACAAGCTTGTGGAGTATTGTGATGACAATGGCATGGATCATTGTGATGAAAAGGGCATGGAGCATTGTGATGAAAAAGGCATGGAGACTTTTCATGATAGGTTTCAAGGAGCATTTTGATGACAAGTGTCAGGGAGCATTGTGATGACATGTGTATTGAGCATTGTGATGTAAAAATTCATGGAGCATTGTGATGACAAGTGCATGGAGTATTGTGATGAAAGGAATCATGGAGCGTTTTGATGACAAGTGTTATGGAAAATTGTGATCACAAGGGTTTGGAGCATTGTGATGACAGAGGTCATGGATCATTTTGATTTCAAGGAGCATGGAGCATTGTGATGACAAGGGCATGAAGTAATGTGGTGCCAATGTTCACGGAGGATTGTGAATGACAATGGTAAAGAAGTATTGTGATGACAAGCGCATGGAGCATTGTGATGACAAGTCATGTAGCATTTTGCTGACATAGGCATGGAGCATTGTGATGACAAGGGTCATGGTACACTGCGATGACAATTGTCAGAGAGCATTATGATTAGAGGGGTTATAGAACATTGTGTGACAAATGTCATGGAGCATTGTGATGAGAAGACCATGGATATTTGTGATGATGAGCGTCATGGGGCGTTGTGATGACAAGTGATATGGAACATTTTTTTTTTTTTTTTTTTTTTTTGCTGTACGCGGGCCTCTCACTGCTGTGGCCTCTCCCGTTGCGGAGCACAGGCTCCGGACACACAGGCTCCGCGGCCATGGCTCGCGGGCCCAGCCGCTCCGCTGCATGTGGGATATTCCGGGATCGGGGCACGAACCCGTGTCCCCTGCATCGGCAGGCGGACTCTCAACCACTGCGCCACCAGGGAAGCCCCGATATGGAACATTTTAATCACAAGGGTTTGGAGCATTGTGATGACAGAGGTCATGGAGCATGTTGATTTCATTGTGATGACAATAGCATGAAGCATTATGATGATGGGCATGGTGCATTGTGATGACAGGGTTCATGGAGCATTGAGATGACAAGGGCATGGAGCATTGTGATGACAAAGCCATGGAGCATTCTGATGATATGTGTCATGGAGCTTTGTGATGACAAGGGCATGGAGCATTGTGAATACAGGGGTCTTGGAGCACTGTGATGACAAGGGTCATGGGGAAGTGTTATGACAAGGCCATGGAATATTGTGTTGCCAGGGGTCCTGGAGCATTGTTATAACAGGGGCAATGGAGCATTGTGATGACAAGGGCATTGAACATTGGTCTGAAAAGTGTCATGGATTATTGCGATGAGAGTGGGCATGGAGCGCTGTGATGACAAGGGCACGGAACACTGTGATACATGGGTCATGGAGCATTGTAATGAGAAGGGCATGAAGCATTGTGATGAGAAGTGCATCAAGCATTGTGATGACAGGCGTCATGGAGCTTTGTGATGAAAAGGGCATGGAGCAATGTGATAAGAGTGTTCATGGAGCATTGTGATGACAATGGCATGGAGCATTGTGATGCCAAGGGTCATGGAGGTTTGTGATGACAAAGGTCATGGAGCATTTGGATGACAAGTGTGTGGTGCACTGTGATGAGAAGGGCAGGGATCATTGTGATGACAGGGTCATGGAGCAATTTGATGAAAAGGGTCATGGAATATTTTGATGACAAGTGTCATGGAACATTGTGATGTCAGGAGTGATGGAGCATTGTGATGATAAGGGCATGTAGCATTGTGATGACAGGGGTCATGGAGCTTTGTGATCACAAGGGCATGGAGCATTGTCATTACAGGGGTCTTGGAGCATTGTGATGGAAAGGGCATGGATCACTGTGATGAAATAACACGAGGCCTTGTCATGACAGTGTTGAAGGAGCATACTGACGACAAGTGTCAGGGAGCATTGTGATGACAAGTGTATTGAGCATTGTGATGACAAAGGCATGGAGCATTGTGATGAGAAGACCATGGATAATTGTGATGAGGAGCATCATGGGGCGTTGTGATGACAAGTGTTATGGAACACTGTGATCACAAGGGTTTGGAGCATTATGATGACAGAGGTCTTGGTGCATTTTGATTTCATTGTGATGGCAATAGCATGAAGCATTATGATGAAGGGCATGGTGCATTGTGATGACAGGGTTCATGGAGCATTGAGATGAAAAGCGGCATGGAGCTTTGTGATTACAGGGGTCTTGAAGCATTGTGATGACAAGGGCATGGAGCACTGTGATTAGAAAGCCATGGAGCATACTGATGACATGCGTCATGGAGCTTTTTGATGAAAAGGGCATGGAGCATTGTGATAACAGGTGTCTTGGAGCATTGTGATGACAAGGGTCATGGAGCCTTGTGATGACAAGGCCGTGGAACATTGTGATGTCAGTGGTCATGGAGCATAAGTCTGAAATGTTTCATGGGTTATTATGATGAGCATGGACATGGAGCATTGTGATGAAAAGGCCACGGAACACTTTGATACATGGGTCATGGAGGTTTGTAATGCCAAAGCCATGGAGTCTTTTGATGAGAAGGGCATCGAGCATTGTGATGACAAGCGTCATGGAGCATTGTGATGCCAAGGGTCATGGAGCTTTGTGATGACAAATGTTGTGGAGCATTTTGATGACAAGGGCATTGTGCATTGTGATGAGAAGGGCAGGAAGCATTGTGATGACAGGATCAAGGAGCAATTTGATGAAAAGTGTGAAGGAATATTTTGATGACAGTGGTTATGGAACATTGTGATGTCAGGGGTCATGGAGCATTGTGAGGATAAGGGCATGTAGCATTGTGATGACAGGGGTCATGGAACATTGTGATGACAGGGGTGAGGGATTATTGTGATGACTAGTGATGGAACCCTGTGATATCAGTTGTCAGAGAGCATTTTGATGAGAAGTGAATGGAGCATTGTGATGACAAGTTTTATGGAGCATTGTGATGACAATGTTGTAGAGCATTGTTTTGACAAGCGCATGGCTTATTGTGATGTCATGGGTCATGGAGCATTTTGCTGACATGGGCATGGAGCATTGTGATGACAAGGGTCATGGAGCATTGTGCTGACAAAGGAATGGAGCATTGTGATGACATGGGTCAAGGAGCTTTGTGATGAAAAGTTCATGGAGCATTTTGGTGACAAATGTCACAGAGCCTTGTGATGACGAGAGCATGGACCATTGTGATGACAAAAGTCATGAAGCATTGTGATGACTGGAGACAAGGAACATTGTGATGACAGCGGTCATGGAGCATTGTGATGACAAGGGCATGGAGTATTGTGATAACAAGGTCATGGAGTATTGTGAAGACAGGTTTCAGGGAGCATTGTGATGACATATGTCATGCTCCATTGTGATGACAATGGAATGGAGTATTGTGATGCCAAGTGTCATGGAGGATTGTGATGACAAAAGTTATGGAGCATTGTGATGACAAGGGCTTCGAGCAATGGGATGAGAAGGCCATGGAGCCTTCTGATGACATGCGTCATGGAGCTTTGTGATGAAATGGGCAGGGTGCATTGTGATTACAGGGGTCTTGGAGCGTTGCGCTGACAAGACCGTGGAACATTGTGATAACAGCGGTCATGGAGCATTGTGATGACAAGGGCATGAAGTATTGTAATGACAAGGTCATGGAGTATTGTGAAGACAGGTGTCAGGGAGCATTGTGATGACATATGTCATGCTCTATTGTGATGGCAATGGAATGGAGCATTGTGATGCCAAGTGTCATGGAGGATTGTGATGACAAAGGTTATGGAGCATTGTGATGACAAGGGCATGGAATATTGTGATGACAGGTGTCAGGGAGCATTGTGATGACATATGTCATGCTCCATTGTGATGACAATGGAATGGAGCATTGTGATGCCAAGTGTCATGGAGGATTGTGATGACAAAGGTTATGGAGCACTGTGATGACAAGGGCTTCGAGCAATGTGATGAGAAGGCTATGGAGCCTTCTGATGACATGCGTCATGGAGCTTTTTGACGAAAAGTGCTTGGAGCATTGTGATTACAGGGGTCTTGGAGCATTGTGATGACAAGTGTCATGGAGCCTTGTGATGACAAGACCGTGGAAGATTGTGATGGCAGGGATCATGGAGCATTGTTTTGACAGGGGTAATGGAGCATTGTGCTGACAAAGGAATGGAGCATTGTGATGACATGGTTCAAGGAGCTTTGTGATGAAAAGTTCATGGAGCATTGTGATGACAAATGTCACAGAGCCTTGTGATGACGAGGTCATGGACCATTGTGATGACAAATGTCATGAAGCATTGTGATGAATGGAGTCATGAAGCATTGTGATGACAGGGGAAATGGAGCATTTTGATGACAAGCGCATGGAGCATCGTTATGACAAGGTCATGGAGTATTGAGAAGACAGGTGTTAGGGAGCATTGTGATGACATATGTCATGGTCCATTGTGATGACAATGGCATGGAGCGTTGTGATGGCAAGTGTCATGGAGGATTGTGATGACAAATGTAATGGAGCATTTTGATGACAAGAGCATGGAGCATTTTGATGACAAGTGTCATGGAGCATTTTGATGAAAAGAGTCCCTGATCATTGTGTTGTCAGTGGTCATGGAACATTGTGATGACACGGTTCATGGAGCATTCTGATGACAGGAGTCATGGAGCATTGTGAAGAGAAGGGCATGAAACATTGTGATGAGAATTGCCTGAAGCATTGTGATGACAAGCGTCATGGAGCTTTGTGATGAAAAGGGCATGGAGCAATGTGATAAGAGGGTTCATGGAGCATTGTGATGCCATGGGTCATGGAGGTTTGTGATGACAAAGGTCATGGAGCATTTGGATGACAAGTGTGTGGTGCACTGTGATAAGAAGGGCAGGGAGCATTGTGATGACAGGGTCATGGAGCAATTTAATGAAAAGGGTCATGGAATATTTTGATGACAAGTGTCATGGAACATTGTGATGTCAGGAGTGATGGAGCATTCTGATGATAAGAGCATGTGGCACTGGGATGACAGGGGTCATGGAGCTTTGTGATCACAAGGGTATGGAGCATTGTGATGAGAAGACCATGGATAATTGTGATGAGGAGCATCATGGGGCGTTGTGATGACAAGTGTTATGGGACAATGTGATCACAAGGGTTTGGAGCATTATGATGACAGAGGTTTTGATGCATTTTGATTTCATTGTGATGGCAATAGCATGAAGCATTATGATGAAGGGCATCGTGCACTGTGATGACAGTGTTCATGGAGCATTGAGATGAAAAGCAACATGGAGCTTTGTGATTACAGGGGTCTTGAAGCATTGTGATGACAAGGGCATGGAGCATTGTGATAACAGGGGTCTTGGAGCATTGTGATGACAAGGGTCATGGAGCCTTGTGATGACAAGGCCGTGGAATATTGTGATGTCAGGGGTCATGGAGCATAAGTCTGAAGTGTTTCATGGATTATTATGATGAGCGTGGACATGGAGCATTGTGATGAAAAGGCCACGGAACACTGTGATACATGGGTCATGGAGGATTGTAATTGAAAAGCCATGGAGTATTTTGATGAGAAGTGCATCGAGCATTGTGATGACAAGCGTCATGGGGCATTGTGATGCCAAGGGTCATGGAGCTTTGTGATGACAAAGGTTATGGAGCATTTTGATGACAAGGGCGTTGTGCATTGTGATGAGAAGGGCAGGAAGCATTGTGATGACAGGATCAAGGAGCAATTTGATGAAAAGTGTCAAGGAATATTTTAATGACAGAGGTTATGGAACATTGTGATGTCAGGGTCATGGAGCATTGTGAGGATAAGGGCATGTAGCATTGTGATGACAGGGGTCATGGAACATTGTGATGACGGGTGAAGGATTATCGTGATGACTAGTGATGGAACCTTGTGATATCAGTTGTCAGAGAGCATTTTGATGAGAAGGGAATGGAGCATTGTGATGACAAGTTTTATGGAGCATTGTGATGACAAAGTTGTAGAGCATTGTGTTAACAAGCGCATGGCTTATTGTGATGACATGGGTCATGGAGCATTGTGCTGACAAAGGAATGGAGCATTGTCAAGGAGCTTTGTGATGAAAAGTTCATGGAGCATTGTGGTGACAAATGTCACAGAGCCTTGTGATGAAGAGGGCATGGACCATTGTGATGACAAAAGTCATGAAGCATTGTGATGACTGGAGTCACGGAACATTGTGATGACAGCGGTCATGGAGCATTGTGATGACAAGGGCATGGAGTATTGTGATGACAAGGTCATGGAGTATTGTGAAGACAGGTGTCAGGGAGCATTGTGATGACATATGTCATGCTCCATTGTGATGACAATGGAATGGAGCATTGTGATGCCAAGTGTCATGGAGGATTGTGATGACAAAGGTTATGGAGCATTGTGATGACAAGGGCTTCAAGCAATGTGATGAGAAGGCCATGGAGCCTTCTGATGACATGCGTCATGGAGCTTTGTGATGAAAAGGGCATGGCATATTGTGATTACAGGTGTCTTGGAGCATTGTGATGACAAGTGTCATGGAGCCTTGGGATGAAAAGACCGTGGAATATTGTGATGGCAGTGATCATGGAGCATTGTTATGACAGGTGTAATGGAGCATTGTGATGGCAAGGGCATGGATCATTGGTCTGAAATGTTTCATGGATTATTTTGATAAGAGTGGGCATGGAGCATTGTGATGACACGGGCACGGATCACTGTGATACATGAGTCAGGGAGGATTGTAATGACAAGGGCGTGGAGAATTGTGATGAGAAATGAATCGAGCATTTTGATGACAAGCGTCATGGAGCATTGTGATGACAACGGCATTGAGCAATGTGATGAGAGGGTTCATGGAGCATTGTGATGACAATAGCATGGAGCATTGTGATGCCAAGGATCAAGGAGCTTTGTGATGACAAAGGTCATGGAGCATTTTGATGACAAGGGCGTGGTGCATTGTGATGAGAAGGGCATGGAGCTTGCTATGACAGGGGTCATGGAGCATTGCGATGACAAGTGCATGGAGAATTGTGATGACAAGAGAATGTAACATTGTGATGAGTAATGTCATGTAGCATTGTTATGAGGAGGACGTGGAGAAATGTGATGACAAGGGACTTGGAGCATTGTGATGATCAGGGAATGGATCATTGTGATGGCAAGACCGTGGAGCATAGTGATGAGAAGTCCATGGATTATGTTGATGACGAGTGTCATGGAGCACTCTAATTACAAGAGCCATGGAGCATTGTGATTACAGGTGTCATGGAGCATTGTGATGATAGGGGTCATGGAGCATTGTGATAACAAGTGTCATGTAGCATTTTGATGACAAGCTTGTGGAGTATTGTGATGACATTGGGATGGAGCATTGTGATGAAAAAGGCATGGAGTCTTTTTATGAGAGTGTTCAAGGAGCATTCTGACGACAAATGTCAGGGAGCATTGTGATGACAAGTGTATTGAGCATTGTGATGACAATGGTCATGGCGCATTGTGATTACAAGGGCATGGAGTATTGTGATGACAGGCATCATGGAGCGTTGTGATGACACGTGTTATGGAACATTGTGATCACAAGCATTTAGAGCGTTGTGATGAAAGTGGTCATGGATCATTTTGATTTCAAGGAGCATGGAGCATTGTGATGTCAAAATCATGAATCAATGTGATCCCAAGGTTCATGGAGGATTGTGATGACAAGTGCATGGAGCTTTGTGGTGACAAGGTCTTGTAGCATTTTGCTGAAAAAGGCATGGAGCATTGTGATTACAGGAGTCTTGGAGCATTGCGATTAAAAGGGTATTGATCATTGTGATGAAAAAGGCATGGAGCAATGTCATGACATGGTTCAAGTGCATACTGATGGCAAGTGCCAGGGAGCATTGTGATGACCAGTGTATTGTGCATTGTGATGACAAAGGTCATGGAGCATTGTGATGACAAGGGCATGGTTTATTGTGATGACAGGCATCATGGAGCATTGTGATGACAAGTGTTATGGAACTTTGTGATCACAAGGGATTGGATCATTGTGATGACAGAGTTCATGGATCATTTTGATTTCAAGGAGCATGGAGCATTGTGATGACAAGGGCATGAAGCAATGTGATCCCAAGATTCATGGAGGGTTGTGATGACAAGCGCATGGAACATTGTGATGACAAGGTCATGTAGCATTTTTCTGACAAAAGCATGGAGCATTGTGATGACATGTGTGATGGAGCACTGTGATGACAAGCGTCCCGGAGCATTGTGATTACAGGGGACATGGAACATTGGGATGACATGAGCTTGGATCTTGTGATGACAAGTGTCATGGAGTATTTTGATGACAAGAGTCCAGGATCATTGTGTTGTCAGGGGTCATGGAGCATTGTGATTACTGTGGTCATGGAGCATTGTGATGACAGGGGTCATGGAGCATTGTGATGAGAAGGTCATGGAACATTGAGATGAAAATATTCATGGAGTGTTGAGATGACAAAGGAATGGAGCATTTTGATGACAAGGTCCTGGAGCATTGTGATGAGCGGACCATGGATCCTTGTGATGACAATTATCATGGAGCATTCTCACTAAAAGAGGCATGGGGCATTGTGATTACAGGGGTCCTGGAGCATTGTGATGACAAGTGCTAATAGCATTGTGATGAGAAGGCTACAGAGCATTCTGATAACATGCATCATGGAGCTTTGTGATGACAGGGCATGGAACATTGTGATTACAGGGGTCTTGGAGTATTGTGATGAAAAGGGCATGGATCATTGTGATGAAAAGGGCATGGAGACTTGTCATTACAGGGTTCAAGGAGCATACTGACGACAAGTGTCAGGCAACATTGTGATGACAAGTGTATTGAGCATTGTGATGAAAAAGTTTATGGAGTATTGTGATGAGAAGACCATTGATAATTGTGATGACGAGCGTCATTGGGCATTGTGATGACGAGTGTTATGGAACACTGTGATCACTAGGGTTTGGAGCATGGTAATGACAGAGGTCATGGAGCATTTTGATTTCATTGTGATGACAATAGCATGAAGCATTATGATGATGGGCATGGTGCATTGTGATGACAGGGTTCATGGAGCATTGAGATGAAAAGTGGCAAGGAACATTGTGATTATAGGGGTCTTGGAGCATTGTGATGAGAAGGCCATTCAGCATTATGATGAGAAGACCATGGAGCATACTAATGCCATGCGTCATGGAGCTTTGTGATGACAAGGGCATGGAGCATTGTGATGACAAGGGTCATGGAGCCATGTGATGACAAGGCCGTGGAACACTGTGATGGCAGGTTTCATGGAGCACTGTTATGAGAGTGATAATGGAGCATTGTGATGATAAGGTTATGGAGCATTGGTCTGAAAAGTTTCACGGATTATTGTGATGAGATTGGGCATGGAGCATTGTGATGACAAGGGCACAGAACACTGTGATACATGGGTCATGGAGGATTGTAATGACAAGGGCATGGGGCATTGTGATGAGAAGGGCATCGTGCGTTGTGATGACAAGCGTCATGGAGCGTTGTGATGACAAGTGCATGGAGCAATATGATGAGAGGGTTCATGAGGCATTGTGATGACAATGACATGGAGCATTGTGATACCAAGGGTCATGGAGCTTTGTGATGACCAATGTCATGGAGCATTTTGATGACAAGGTCGTGGTGCATTGTGATGAGAAGGGCATGGAACATTGTGATGAGAAGGCCATGGAGCATACTGATGACATGCGTCATGGAGCTTTTGATGACAACGTCATGGGGCCTTTTGATTACAGGTGTCTTGGAGCATTGTGATGAAAAGGGCATGGATCATTGTGATGAAAAAGGCATGGAGCCTTGTCATGACAGGGTTCAAGGAGCATACTGACGAAAAGTGGCAGGGAGCATTGTGATGACAAGTGTATTGAGCATTGTGATGACAAAGGTCATGGAGCATTGTGATGAGAAGACCATGGATAATTGTAATGACGAGCGTCATGGGGCGATGTGATAACAAGTGATATGGAACATTGTGATTACAAGGGTTTGGAGCATTGTGAAGACAGAGGTCATGGAGCATTTTGATTTCATTGTGATGGCAATAGCATGAAGCATTTTGATGATGGGCATGGTGCATTGTGATGACAGGGTTCATGGAGTTTTGAGATGAAAAGGGGCATGGAGCATGGGTCTGACAAGTTTCATGGATTATTGTGATGACAGTGAGAATGGCACATTGTGATGACAAGGGCATGGAATATTGTGATGACAAGGTCACGGAGTATTGTGAAGTCAAGTGTCAGGGAGCATTGTGATGACATAGGTCATGGTCATTGTGATGACAATGGCATGAAGCACTGTGATGCCATGTGTAATGGAGGATTGAGATGACAAAGGTATTGGAGCATTGTGATGACAAGGGCTTGGAGCATTGTGATGACAAGGGCCATTGAGAATTTTGATGACAAGGTCGTGAAGCATTGAGATTACAAGCACATGGAGCTTGCTATGACAGGGGTCATGGAGCATTGCGATGACAAGTGCGTGGAGAATTGTGATGTCAAGAGCATGAAACATTGTGATGAGTAGTGTCATGGAACATTGTGATGAAAAGGACGTGGGGAATTTTGATGACAAAGGACTTGTAGCATTGTGGTGACCAGGGCATGGAGCATTGTGATGGCAAAATCGTGGAGCATTGTGATGAGAAGACCATGGATAATTGTAATGACGAGCGTCCTGGAGCACTGTAATGACAAGGGGCATGAAGCATTGTGATGATAGGTGTCATGGAGCATTGTGATGACAGGGGTCATGGAGCATTCTGATGACGAGGCTCACGGAGCATTGTGATGACAAGCTTGTGGAGTATTGTGATGACAATGGCATGGAGCATTGTGATGAAAAGGGCATGGAGCATTGTGATGAAAAAGGCATGGAGACTTTTCATGATAGGTTTCAAGGAGCATTTTGACGACAAGTGTCAGGGAGCATTGTGATGACATGTGTATTGAGCATTGTGATGACAAAGTTCATGGAGCATTGTGAGGACAAGTGCATGGAGTATTGTGATGAAAGGAATCATGGAGCGTTTTGATGACAAGTGTTATGGAAAATTGTGATCACAAGGGTTTGGAGCATTGTGATGACAGAGGTCATGGATCATTTTGATTTCAAGGAGCATGGAGTATTGTGATGACAAGGCCATGAAGTAATGTGATGCCAATGTTCATGGAGGATTGTGAATGACAATGGTAAAGAAGTATTGTGATGACAAGCGCATGGAGCATTGTGATGACAAGTCATGTAGCATTTTGCTGACATAGGCATGGAGCATTGTGATGACAAGGGTCATGGTACACTGCGATGACAATTGTCAGAGAGCATTGTGATTAGAGGGGTTATGGAACATTGTGATGGCAAATGTCATGGAGCATTGTGATGAGAAGACCATGGATAATTGTGATGATGAGCGTCATGGGGCGTTGTGATGACAAGTGATATGGAACATTTTGATCACAAGGGTTTAGAGCGTTGTGATGACAGAGGTCATGGAGCATGTTGATTTCATTGTGATGACAATAGCATGAAGCATTATGATGATGGGCATGGTGCATTGTGATGACAGGGTTCATGGAGCATTGAGATGACAAGGGCATGGAGCATTGTGATGAGAAAGCCATGGAGCATTCTGATGACATGTGCCATGGAGCTTTGTGATGACAAGGGCATGGAACATTGTGAATACAGGGCTCTTGGAGGAATGTGATGACAAGGGTCATGGGGAAGTGTTATGAAAAGGCCATGGAATATTGTGATGCCAGGGGTCATGGAGCATTGTTATGACAGGGGCAATGGAGCATTGTGATGACAAGGGCATGGAACATTGGTCTGAAAAGTTTCATGGATTATTGCGATGGGAGTGGGCATGGAGCACTGTGATGACAAGGGCACGGAACACTGTGATACATGGGTCATGGAGCATTGTAATGAGAAGGGCATGAAGCATTGTGATGAGAAGTGCATCAAGCATTGTGATGACAAGCGTCATGGAGCTTTGTGATGACAAGGACATGGAGCAATGTGAAAAGAGGGTTCCTGGAGCATTGTGATGACAATGGCATGGAGCTTTGTGATGCCAAGGGTCATGGAGGTTTGTGATGACAAAGGTCATGGAGCATTTGGATGACAAGTGTGTGGTGCACTGTGATGAGAAGGGCAGGGAGCATTGTGATGACAGGGTCATGGAGCAATTTGATGAAAAGGGTCATGGAATATTTTGATGACAAGTGTCATGGAACATTGTGATGTCAGGAGTGATGGAGCACTGTGATGATAAGGGCAGGTAGCATTGTGATGACAGGGGTCATGGAGCTTTGTGATCACAAGGGCATGGAGCATTGTCATTACAGGGGTCTTGGAGCATTGTGATGAAAAGGGCATGGATCATTGTGATGAAATAACATGGAGCCTTGTCATGACAGGGTTCAAGGAGCATACTGACGACAAGTGTCAGGGAGCATTGTGAAGACAAGTGTATTGAGCATTGTGATGACAAAGGCATGGAGCATTGTGATGAATAGACCATGGATAATTGTGATGAGGAGCATCATGGGGCGTTGTGATGACAAGTGTTATGGAACACTGTGATCACAAGGGTTTGGAGCATTGTGATGACAGAGGTCTTGGTGCATTTTGATTTCATTGTGATGACAATAGCATGAAGCATTATGATGAAGGGCATGGTGCATTGTGATGACAGGGTTCATGGTGCATTGAGATGAAAAGCGGCATGGAGCTTTGTGATTACAGGGGTCTTGAAGCATTGTGATGACAAGGGCATGGAGCATTGTGATGAGAAAGCCATGGAGCATACTGATGACATGCGTCATGGAGCTTTGTGATGATAAGGGCATGGAACATTGTGATAACAGGGGTCTTGGAGCATTGTGATGACAAGGGTCATGGAGCCTTGTGATGACAAGGCCGTGGAACATTGTGATGTCAGTGGTCATGGAGCATAAGTCTGAAGTGTTTCATGGATTATTATGATGAGCGTGGACATGGAGCATTGTGATGAAAAGGCCACGGAACACTGTGATACATGGGTCATGGAGGATTGTAATTGAAAAGCCATGGAGAATTTTGATGAGAAGTGCATCGAGCATTGTGATGACAAGCGTCATGGGGCATTGTGATGCCAAGGGTCATGGAGCTTTGTGATGACAAAGGTTATGGAGCATTTTGATGACAAGGGCGTTGTGCATTGTGATGAGAAGGGCAGGAAGCATTGTGATGACAGGATCAAGGAGCAATTTGATGAAAAGTGTCAAGGAATATTTTGATGACAGAGGTTATGGAACATTGTGATGTCAAGGGTCATGGAGCATTGTGAGGACAAGGGCATGTAGCATTGTGATGACAGTGGTCATGGAACATTGTGATGACGGGTGAGGGATTATTGTGATGACTAGTGATGGAACCTTGTGATATCAGTTGTCAGAGAGCATTTTGATGAGAAGGGAATGGAGCATTGTGATGACAAGTTTTAAGGAGCATTGTGATGACAATGTTGTAGAGCATTGTGTTGACAAGCACATGGCTTATTGTGATGACATGGGTCATGGAGCATTTTGCTGACATGGGCATGGAGCATTGTGATGACAAGGGTCATGGAGCATTGTGCTGACAAAGGAATGGGGCATTGTGATGACATGGGTCAAGGAGCTTTGTGATGAAAAGTTCATGGAGCATTGTGGTGACAAATGTCAGAGAGCCTTGTGATGACGAGGGCATGGACCATTGTGATGACAAAAGTCATGAAGCATTTTTACGACTGGAGTCACGGAACATTGTGATGACAGCGGTTATGGAGCATTGTGATGACAAGGGCATGGAGTATTGTGATGACAATGTCATGGAGTATTGTGAAGACAGGTGTCAGGGAGCATTGTGATGACACATGTCATGCTCCATTGTGATGACAATGGAATGGAGCATTGTGATGCCAAGTGTCATGGAGGATTGTGATGACAAAGGTTATGGAGCATTGTGATGACAAGGGCTTCAAGCAATGTGATGAGAAGGCCATGGAGCCTTCTGATGACATGCGTCATGGAGCTTTGTGATGAAAAGGGCATGGAATATTGTGATTACAGGTGTCTTGGAGCATTGTGATGACAAGTGTCATGGAGCCTTGGGATGACAAGACCGTGGAATAATGTGATGGCAGGGATCATGGAGCATTGTTATGACAGGGGTAATGGAGCATTTTGATGACAAGGGCATGGATCATTGGTCTGAAATGTTTCATGGATTATTTTGATGAGAGTGGGCATGGAGCATTGTGATGACAAGGGCACGGATCACTGTGATACATGAGTCAGGGAGGATTGTAATTACAAGGCGTGGAGAATTGTGATGAGAAGTGAATCGAGCATTTTGATGACAAGAGTCATGGAGCATTGTGACGACAACGGCATTGAGCAATGTGATGAGAGGGTTCATGGAGCATTGTGATGACAATAGCATGGAGCATTGTGATGCCAAGGATCAAGGAGCTTTGTGATGACAAAGGTCATGGAGCATTTTGATGACAAGGGCGTGGTGCATTGTGATGAGAAGGGCATGGAGCTTGCTATGACAGGGGTCATGGAGCATTGCGATGACAAGTGCATGGAGAATTGTGATGACAAGAGCATGTAACATTGTGATGAGAAATGCCATGTAGCATTGTTATGAGGAGGACGTGGAGAAATGTGATGACAAGGTACTTGGATCATTGTGATGATTAGGGAAAGGATCATTGTGATGGCAAGACCGTGGAGCATAGTGATGAGAAGTCCATGGATTATGTTGATGACGAGTGTCATGGAGCACTCTAATTACAAGAGCCATGGAGCATTGTGATTACAGGTGTCATGGAGCATTGTGATGACAGGGGTCATGGAGCATTGTGATGCCAAGTGTCATGGAGCATTGTGATGACAAGCTTGTGGAGTATTGTGATGACATTTGGATGGAGCATTGTGATGAAAAAGGCATGGAGTCTATTTATGAGAGTGTTCAAGGAGCATTCTGAAGACAAATGTCAGGGAGAATTGTGATGACAAGTGTATTGAGCATTGTGATGACAATGGTCATGGCACATTGTGATGACAAGGGCATGGAGTATTGTGATGACAGGCATCATGGAGTGTTGTGATGACAAGTGTTATGGAACACTGTGACCACAAGCATTTAGAGCGTTGTGATGAAAGTGGTCATGGATCATTTTGATTTCAAGGAGCATGGAGCATTGTGATGACAAGGGCATGAAACAATGTGATCCCAAGTTTTATGGAGGATTGTGATGACAAGCGCATGGAGCTTTGTGGTGACAAGGTCTTGTAGCATTTTGCTGAAAAAGGCAAGGAGCATTGTGATTACAGGAGTCTTGGAGCATTGAGATGAAAAGGGCATGGATCATTGTTATGAAAAAGGCATGGAACATTGTCATGACATGGTTCAAGTGCATACTGATGGCAAGTGCCAGGGAGCATTGTGATGACGAGTGTATTGTGCATTGTGATGACAAAGGTCATGAAGCATTGTGATGACAAGGGCATGGAGTATTGTGATGACAGGCATCAGGGAGCATTGTGATGACAAGATTATGGAACATTGTGATCAAAAGGGTTTGGATCATTGTGATGACAGAGTTCAAGGATCATTTTGATTTCCAGGAGCATGGAGCATTTTGATGACAAGGGCATGAAGCAATGTGATCCCAAGGTTCATGGAGGATTGTGATGACAAGGGCATGGAGCATTGTGATGACAAGGTCATGTAGCATTTTTCTGACAAAAGCATGGAGCATTGTGATGACAATTGTAATGGAGCACTGTGATGACAAGCGTCCCGGAGCATTGTGATTACAGGGGACATGGAACATTGGGATGACATGAGCATGGATCTTGTGATGACAAGTGTCATGGAGTATTTTGATGACAAGAGTCCAGGATCATTGTGTTGTCAGGGGTCATGGAGCATTGCGATTACTGTGGTCATGGAGCATTGTGATGACAGGGTTCATGGAGCATTGTGATGAGAAGGTCATGGAGCATTGAGCTGAAAATATTCATGGAGTATTGATATGACAAGGGAATGGAGCATTTTGATGACAACGTCCTGGAGCATTGTGATGAGCGGACCATGGAGCCTTGTGATGACAATTATCATGGAGCATCCTCACTAAAAGTGGCATGGGACATTGTGATTGCAGGGTTCTTGGAGCATTGTGATGACAAGTGCTAATAGCATTGTGATGCGAAGTCTATGGAGCATTCTGATAAAATGCATCATGGAGCTTTGTGATGACAAGGGCATGGAACATTGTGATTACAGGGGTCTTGGAGTATTGTGATGAAAAGGGCATGGATCATTGTGATGAAAAAGGCATGGAGCCTAGTCATGACCGGGTTCAAGGATCACACTGACGACAAGTGTCAGTCAACATTGTGATGACAAGTGTATTGAGCATTGTGATGACAAAGTTTATGTAGCATTGTGATGAGAAGACCATTGATAATTGTGATGACGAGTGTCATTGGGCATTGTGATGATGAGTGTTATGGAACACTGTGATCACTAGGGTTTGGAGCATGGTAATGACAGAGGTCATGGAGCATTTTGATTTCATTGTGATGACAATAGCATGAAGCATTATGATGATGGGCATGGTGCATTGTGATGACAGGGTTCATGGAGCATTGAGATGAAAAGCGGCAAGGAGCATTGTGATTATAGGGGTCTTGGGGCATTGTGATGAGATGGCCATTCAGCATTATGATGAGAAGACCATGGAGCATACTGATGACATGTGTCATGGAGCTTTGTGATGACAAGGGCATGGAGCATTGTGATTACAGGGGTCTTGGAGCATTGTGATGACAAGGGTCATGAAGCCATGTGATGACAAGTCCGGGGAACACTGTGATGGCAGGGTTCATGGAGCATTGTTATGACAGTGATAATGGAGCATTGTGATGATAAGGTTATGGAGCATTGGTCTGAAAAGTTTCACGGATTATTGTGATGAGATTGGGCATGGAGCATTGTGATGACAAGGGCACAGAACACTATGATACATGGGTCATGGAGGATTGTAATGACAAGTGCATGGGACATTGTGATGAGAAGGGCATCGTGCGTTGTGATGACAAGCGTCATGGAGCGTTGTGATGATTAGGGCATGGAGCAATATTATGAGAGTGTTCATGGAGCATTGTGATGACATTGGCATGGAGCATTGTGATACCAAGGGTCATGGAGCTTTGTGATGACCAATGTCATGGAGCATTTTGATGACAAGTTCGTTGTGCATTGTGATGAGAAGGGCATGGAACATTGTGATGAGAAGGCCACGGAGCATACTGATGACATGCGTCAGGGAGCTTTGTGATGAAAACGTCATAGAGCCTTTTGATTACAGGTGTCTTGGAGCATTGTGATGAAAAGGGTATGAATCATTGTGATGAAAAAGGCATGGAGCCTTGTCATGACAGGTTTCAAGGAGCATACTGACGAAAAGTGGCAGGGAACATTGTGATGACAAGTGTATTGAGCATTGTGATGACAAAGGTCATGGAGCATTGTGATGAGAAGACCATGGATAATTGCAATGACGAGCGTCATGGGGCGATGTGATAACCAGTGTTATGGAACATTGTGATCACAGGGGTTTGGAGCATTATGAAGACAGAGGTCATGGAGCATTGTGATTTCATTGTGATGACAAGAGCATGAAGCATTATGATGATGGGCATGGTGCATTGTGATGACAGGGTTCATGGTGTTTTGAGATGAAAAGGGGCATGGAGCATTGGTCTGACAAATTTCATGGATTATTGTGATGACAATGGGCATGGCACATTGTGATGACAAGGGCATGGAACATTGTGATGACAAGGTCACGGAGTATTGTGAAGACAGGTGTCAGGGAGCATTGTGGTTACATACGTCATGGTCCATTGTGATGACAATGACATGAAGCATTGTGATGCCATGTGTCATGGAGGATTGTGATGACAAAGGTAATGGAACATTGTGATGACAAGGGCTTGGAGCATTGTGATGACAAGGGCCTTTGAGAATTTTGATGACCAGGTCGTGAAGCATTGAGATTACAAGCACATGGAGCTTGCTATGACAGGGGTCATGGAGCATTGCGATGACAAGTGCATGGAGAATTGTGATGTCAAGAGCATGAAACATTGTGATGAGTAGTGTCATGGAACATTGTGATGAAAAGGACGTGGGGAATTTTGATGACAAAGGACATGTAGCATTGTGATGACCAGGGCATGGAGCATTGTGATGGCAAAATCGTGGAGCATTGTGATGAGAAGACCATGGAAAATTGTAATGATGAGCGTCATGGAGCACTGTAATGACAAGGGGCATGAAGCATTGTGATGATAGGTGTCATAGAGCATTGTGATGACAGGGGTCATGGAGCATTCTGATGACAAGGCTCATGGAGCATTCTGATGACAAGCTTGTGGAGTATTGTGATGACAATGGCATGGAGCATTGTGATGAAAAGGGCATGGAGCATTGTGATGAAAAAGGCATGGAGACTTTTCATGATAGGTTTCAAGGAGCATTTTGACGACAAGTGTCAGGGAGCATTGTGATGACATGTGTATTGAGCATTGTGATGACAAAGTTCATGGAGCATTGTGATGACAAGTGCATGGATTATTGTGATGAAAGGAACCATGGAGCGTTTTGATGACAAGTGTTATGGAAAATTGTGATCACAAGGGTTTGGAGCATTGTGATGACAGAGGTCATGGATGATTTTGATTTCAAGGAGCATGGAGCATTGTGAGGAGAAAGCCATGGAGCATTCTGATGACATGTGTCATGGAGCTTTGTGATTTCAAGGGCATGGAGCATTGCGATGAGTGGAATCATGGAGCATTGTGATGACAACTGCAAGGAACACTTTGATGACAGGGGCATGGAGCAATTTGATGAACTGTGTCATGGAACATTTTGATGACAGGGGTTATGGAACATTGTGATATCAGGGGTCATGGACCATTGTGATGAAATGGGTCATGGAGCTTTTTGATGATAGGTGTTATGGAAGATTGTGATGTCTGGGGCCAATGAGCATTGTGATGATAAGGTTATGTAGCTTTGTGCTGACAGGGGTCATGGAACATTGTGATGACAGGGGTGAGGGAATATTGTGATGACTAGTGATTTAACATTGTGATATCAGTGGTGAGATAGCACTTTGATGGGAAGTGCATGGAGCATTGTGAGGACAAGCTTTATGGAGCATTGTGATGACAATGTTGTGGAGCATTTTGATGACAAGCGCATGGTACATTGTGATGACATGGGTCATGGAGCATTTTGCTGACAAGCGCATGGAGCATTGTGATGACAAGGGTCATGGAGCATTGTGCTGACAAGCGCATGGAGCATTGTGATGACAAGGGTCATGGAGCATTGTGTTGATAAAGGCATGGCACATTGTGATGACAAGGGTCACAGAGAATTGTGATGAAAAATTCATGGAGCATTGTGGTGACAAAGGTAACAGAGCCTTGGGATGACGAAGGTATGGACCATTGTGATGACAAAGTTCATGAAGTTTTTTGATGAGTGGAATCATGGAGCATTGCGATGACAGGGGTCATGGAGCACTGGGATGATAAGGGCAAGGAGCATTGTGTTGACATGGGCATGGAGCATTGGTCTGACAAGTTTCATGGATTATTGCAATGACATTGGGCATGGCGAATTTTGATGACAAGGACATGGAGCATTGTTATGACAAGGTCATGGATGATTGTCATGGCAAAGGTAATGGAGCATTGTGATGACAATGGCCTGGAGCATTGTGATGAAAAGGGTCATGGAGCATTGTGATGACAAGGGCATGGAGCATTGCGATGAAAATGTCCATTGAGAATTTTGATGAGAAGTTCGTGAAGCATTGTGATGACATGCACATGGAGCTTTCTATGACAGGGTCATGGAGCATTGCGATGACAAGTGCATGGAGAATTGTGAGGACAAGAGCATGTAACATTTTGATGAGAAGTGTCTTGGAGCATTGTGATGACAGGGACGTGGAGAATTGTGATGCAAAGGGACATGGTGCATTGTGACGACCAGGGCATGGAGCATAGTGATGGCAAGACCGTGGAGCACTGTGATGAGAAGACCCCGGATAATTGTGATGACGAGCGTCATGGAGCACTGTAATGACAAAGGGCATGGAGCATTGTGATGACAGGTGTCATGGAGCATTGTCATGACATGGGTCATGGAGCATTGTGATGACAAGTGTCATGGAACATTCTGATGACAAGCTTGTGGAGTATTGCGATGACAATGGCATGGAGCATTGTGATGAAAAAGGCATGGAGCCTTTTCATGACAGTGTTCAAGGAGCATTCTGATGACAAGTGTCCGAGAACATTGTGATGACAATGTATTGAGCATTGTGATGACAAAGGTCATGGAGCATTGCGATGACAAGGTCATGGATTATTGTGATGATAGGCATCATGGAGCATTGTGATGACAAGTGTTATGGAACATTGTGATCACAGGGTTTGGAGCATTGTGATGACAGAGGTCATGGAGCATTTTGATTTCATGGAGAATGGAGCTTTGTGATGACAAGGGCATGAAGCAAAGTGATCCCAAGGTTCTTGGAGGATTGTGATGACAATGGGAATGGAGTATTGGTGATAACAAGCTCATGGAGCATTCTGATGACAAGCTCGTGGAGATTTGTGATGACAATTGCATGGAGCATTGTGGTGAAAAGGGCAAGAAGCATTGTGATGAAAAGGGCAAGGAGCCTTTTCATGACAGGATTCAAGGAGCATTCTGACGACAAGTATCAGGGAGCATTGTGATGACATGTGTATTGAGTATTGTGATGAAAAAGGGCATGGACCATTGTGATGACAAGGGCATGGATTATTGTGATGACAGGCCTCATGGAGCGTTGTGATGACAAGTGTTATGGAACATTGTGATCACAAGGGTTTGGAGCATTGTGATGACAGAGGTCATGGATCATTTTGATTTCAAGGAGCATGGAGCATTGTGATGTCAAGGGCATGAAGCAGTGTGATCCCAAGGTTCTTGGAGGATTGTGATGACAATGGGAATTGAGCATTGGTGATAACAAGCTCATGGAGCATTGTGATGACAAGGTCATGTAGCATTTTTATGACAAAGGCATGGAGCATTGTGATGACAAGCGTCATGGTGCACTGTGATGAAAAGCATCACGGAGCATTGTGATTACAGGGGTCATGGAGCATTGGGATGACAAGGGCATGGATCATCGTGATGACAATTGTCATGGAGCATTTTGATGACAAGAGTCCCGGATCATTTTGTTGTCAGGGTCATGGAGCATTGTGATGACTGTGGTCATGGAGCACTGTGATGACAGTGGTCATGGAGCATTGTGATGAGAAGGTCAAAGAGAATTGGGCTGAAAATGTTCATGGAGTATTGTGATGACATGGGTCCTGGAACATTGTGATGACAAGGGAATGGAGTATGGTGATGACAAGGTCCTGGAGCATTGTGATGAGAACACCATGGAGCTTTGTGATGACAAGTCTCATGGAGCATTCTGATGAAAAGAGGCATGGATCACTGTGATTACAGGTGTCTTGGAGCATTGTGATGACAAGGGCATGGAGCATTGTCATTACAGGGGTCTTGGGGCATTGTGAAGAAAATGGCATGGATCATTGTGATGAAAAAGGCATGGAGCCTTTTCATGACATGGTTCAAAGAGGATACTGATGGAAAGTGTCATGGAGCATTGTGCTGACAAAGGCTTGGAGCATTGTGATGACAAGTGTCAGAGAGAATTGTGATGAAATGTTCATGGAGCATTGTGGTGACACAGGTCACATAGCCATGTGATGACGAGGGCATGGACCATTGTGATAACAAATTTCATTAAGCTTTGTGATGACTGGAGTCACGGAGCATTGTGATGACAGGCGTCATGGAGCATTGCGATGACAAGGGCATGGAGCATTGTGATGACAGGGGCATGGAGCATTGGTCTTACACGTTTCACGGATTATTGTGATGACAGTGGGCATGGCACAATGTGATGACAAGGGCATGGAGCATTGTGATGACAAGGTCATAGAGTATTGTGAAGACAGGTGTCAGGGAGCATTGTGATGACATATGTCATGGTCCATTGTGATGACAATGGCATGGAGCATTGTGATGCCAAGTGTCATGGAGGAATGTGATGACAAAGGTCATGGAGCATTGTGATGACAAGGGTCATGGAGCATTGTGATGACAAGGGTCATGGAGCATTGTGATGACAAGGGCCATTGAGAATTTTGATGACAAGGTCGTGTAGCATTGTGATGACAAGTGCATGGTGCTTGCAATGACAGGGGTCATGGAGCATTGCAATGACAATTTCATGGAGAATTGTGATGACAAGAGCATGTAACATTGTGATAAGAAGAGTCATGGAGCATTGTGATGACAAGGACGTGGAGAATTGTGAGGACAAGGGACATGGAGCATTGTGATGACCAGGGCATGGAGCATTTTGATGGAAAGACCGTGGAGCATTGTGATGAGAAGGCCATGGATAATTGTGATGACGAGCATTATGGAGCACTGTAATACCAAGGGGCATGGATCATTGTGATTACATGGGTCTTGGAGCATTGTGATGACAAGGGTCATGGAGCCTTGTGATGACAAGGGCATGGAGCATTATGATGAGAAGGCCATGGCGCATTCTGATGACATGCGTCATGGAGCTTTGTGTGACAGGGGCATGGAGCATTGTGATTAGAGGGGTCTTAGAGCATTGTGATGACAAGCGTCATGGAGCCACGTGATAAGGCTGTGGAACTTTGCAATGGCAGGGGTCATGGAGCATTGTTATGACAGGGGTAATGGAGCATTGTGAGGACAAGGGCATGGAGCATTGGTCTGAAACTTTCATGGATTGTTGTGATGAGAGTGGGCATGGAGCAATGTGATGACAAGGGCACGGAACCCTGTGATACATGGGTCATGGAGGATTGTAATGACAAGGTGGTGGAGCATTGTGATGCGAAGGGCATTGAATATTGTGATGACAAGCGTCATGGAGCTTTGTGATGACAAGGGCATGGAGCAATGGGATGAGAGGGTTCATGGAGCATTGTGATGACAATGACATGGAGCATTGTGATGCCAAGGGTCAAGGAACTGTGTGATGACAAAGGTCATGGAGCATTTTGATGACAAGGGCGTGGTGCATTGTGATGAGAAGAGCAGGGTGCATTGTGATGACATGGTCTTGGAGCAATTTGATGAAAATGGTCATGGATCATTTTGATGACAGGGCTTATGGAACATTGTGATGTCAGAGGTCATGGAGCATTGTGATAATAAGGGCATGTAGCACTGTGATGACAGTGGTCATTGGGCATTTTGATGAGAGGGGTGTGGGAGTATTGTGATGACTAGTTATGGAACATTGTGATATCAGTGGTGAGAGAGCATTTTGATGGGAAGTGCATGGAGCATTATGATGACAAGGTTTATGGAGCATTGTGATGACAAGGATGTGGAGGAATGTGATGACAAGCGCATGGCTCATTGTGATGATATGGGTCATAGAGCATGGTGCTGACAAGCACATGGAGCATTGTGCTGACAAGGGTCATGGAGCATTGTGATGAAAAGTTCATGGGTCATTGTGGTGACAATGGTCACAGAGCCTTGTGATGATGAGGGCATGGACCATTGTGACGAAAAATGTCATGAAGCATTGTGAAGACTTGAGCCATGGAGCATTGTGATGACAGGGGTCATGGAGAATTGTGATGACAAGGGCATGGAGAATTGTGATGACAGCGTCTTGGAGCAATTGTCTGACAAGTTTCATGTATTCTTGTGGAGACAGTGGGCATGGTGCATTGTGATGACAAGGGAATGGAGAATTGTGATGACAAGGTCATGGAGTATTGTGAAGACAGGTGTCAGGGAGAATTGTGATGACATATGACATGGTCCATTGTGATAACAATGGCCTGGAGCATTGTGATATCAAGTATCATGGAGGATTGTGATGACAAAGATAATGGAGCAATGTGATGACAAGGGCTTGGAGCATTGTGGTGAGAAGACCATGGATAATTGTGATGATGAGCCTCATGGGGTGTTGTGATAACAAGTGTTATAGAACATTGTGATCACAAGGGTTTGGCGCCTTTTGATGACAGAGGTCATGGAGCATTTTAATTTCATTGTGATGACAATAGCATGAAGCATTATGATGATGGGCATGGTGCATTATGATGACAGGGTTCATGGAGCATTGAGATGCAAAGGGGCATGGAGCCTTGTGATTACAGGTGTCTTGGGGCATTTTGATGACAAGGGCATGGAGCATTGTGTTGAGAAGACCATGGGGCATTCTGATGACATGCGTCATGGAGCTTTGTGATGAAAACGGCATGGAGCATTGTGATGCCAAGGGTCATGGAGCCTTGTGATGAGAAGGTCATGGAGCATTGGGCTAAAAATATTCATGGAGTATTGTGATGACATTGGTCTTGGAGCATTGTGATGAGAAAGTCAAAGAGAATTGGGCTGACAATGTTCATGGAGTATTGTGATGACAGGGATCATGGAGGTTTGTGATGACAAGGGAATGGAGTATGGTGATGACAAGGTCCTGGAGCACTGTGATGAGAACACCATGGAGCTTTGTGATGGCAAGTCTCATGGAGCATTCTGATGAACAGGGGCATGGGGCATTGTGATTACAGGTGTCTTGGAGCATTGTGATGACAAGGGCATGGAGCATTGTGATGAGAAGGCCATGGAGCACTCTGATGACATGCCTCGTGGAGCTTTGTGATGACAAGGGCATGGAGCATTGTCATTACAGGGGTCTTGGAGCATTGTGAAGAAAATGGCATGGATCATTGTGATGAAAAAGGCATGGAGCCTTGTCATGACAGGGTTCAAGGAGCATACTGATGGCAAGTGTCATGGAGCATTGTGCTGACAAAGGCTTGGAGCATTGTGATGACAAGGGTCACAGATAATTGTGATGAAATGTTCATGGAGCATTGTGGTGACACAGGTCACATAGCCATGTGATGTCGAGGGCATGGACCATTGTGATGACAAATGTCATGAAGCATTGTGATGACAGGAGTCACGGAGCATTGTGATGACAGTCATCATGGAGCATTGTGATGACAAGGGCATGGAGCATTGTGATGATAGGGGCATGGAGCGTTGGTCTTACACCTTTCATGGATTATAGTGATGACAGTGGGCATGCCACATTGTGATGACAAGGGCATGGAGCATTGTGAAGACAAGGTAATAGAGTTTTGTGAACACAGGTGTCAGGGAGCATTGTGATGACATATGTCATGGTCCATTGTGATGACAATGGCATGGAGCATTGTGATGAAAAATACATGGAGCCTTTTCATGACAGGGTTCAAGGAGCCTTCTGACATGTGTATTGAGTATTGTGATGACAATGGCATGGTGCATTGTGATGCCAAGTATCATGGAGGATTCTGATGACAAAGGTAATGGAGCAATGTGATGACAAGGTCTTGGAGCATTGTGATGAGAAGAGCATCGGTAATTATGATGAGCGTCATGGGGCGTTATGATAACAAGTGTTTTGGAACATTGTGATCACAAGGTTTTGGAGCCTTGTGATGACAGAGGTCATGGAGCATTTTGATTTCATTGTGATGACAATAGCATGAAGCATTATGATGATGGGCATGGTGCATTGTGATGACAGGGTTCATGGAACATAGAGATGCAAAGGGGCATGGAGCCTTGTGATTACAGGGGTCTTGGGGCATTGTGATGACAAGGGCATGGAGCATTGTGTTGAGAAGCCCTTGGAGCATTCTGATGACATGAGTCATGGAGCTTTGTGATGAAAACGGCATGGAGCATTGTGATGACAAGGGTCATGGAGCCATGTGATGACAAGGCTTTGGAACATTGTGATGGCAGGGGTCATGGAGCATTGTAATGACAGGGGTAATGGAGCATTGTGAGGACAAGTGCATGGAGCATTTGTGTGAAAAGTTTCATGGATTATTGGGATGAGAGTGGGAATGGAGCATTGTGGTGACAAGGGCATGGAACACTGTGATACATGGTTCATGGTGGATTGTAATGACAAGGGCATGGAGCACTGTGATGAGAAGGGCATCGAGCATTGTGATGAGAAGCGTCATGGAGCTTTGTGATGAAAAGGGCATGGAGCAGTGCGTGAGTGTTCATGGAGCATTGTGATGACAATGGCATGGAGCATTGTGATGAGTGGAATCATGGAGCATTGCGATGACAGGGGTCATGGAGCATTGTGATGACAAGGGCAAGAAACATTGTGATGACAGGGGCATGGAGCAATTTGATGAAAAGTGTCATGGAACATTTTGATGACAGGGGTTATGGAACATTGTGATGTCAGGGGTCATGGAGCATTGTGATGAAAAGGGTCATGGAGCATTTTGATGATAGGTGTTATGGAACATTGTGATGTCAGGGGCCATGGAGCATTGTGATGACTGGGGTCATGGAACATTGTGATGACAGGGGTGAGGGAGTATTGTGATGACTAGTGATGGAACATTGTGATATCAGTGGTGAGATAGCACTTTGATGGGAAGTGCATGGAGCATTGTGAGGACAAGCTTTATGGAGCATTGTGATGACAATGTTGTGGAGCATTTTGATGACAAGCGCATGGTACATTGTGATGACATGGGTCATGGCGCATTTTGCTGACAAGGGCATGGAGCATTGTGATGACAAGGGTCATGGAGCATTGTGCTGATAAAGGCATGGCACATTGTGATGACAAGGGTCACAGAGAATTGTGATGAAAAATTCATGGAGCATTGTGGTGACAAAGGTAACAGAGCCTTGGGATGACGAGGGTATGGACCATTGTGATGACAAAGTTCATGAAGTATTGTGATGAGTGGAATCATGGAGCATTGCGATGACAGGGGTCAAGGAGCATTGGGATGACAAGGGCAAGGAGCATTGTGTTGACAAGTTTCATGGATTATTGCAATGACATTGGGCATGGCGAATTTTGATGACAAGGGCATGGAGCATTGTTATGACAAGGTCATGGATGATTGTGATGGCAAAGGTAATGGAGCATTGTGATGACAAGGGCCTGGAGCATTGTGATGAAAAGGGTCAGGGAGCATTGTGATGACAAGGGCATGGAGCATTGCGATGAAAATGTCCATTGAGAATTTTGATGACAAGTTCTTGAAGCATTGTGATGACATGCGCATGGGGCCTTCTATGACAGGGTCATGGAGCATTGCGATGACAAGTGCATGGAGAATTGTGAGGACAAGGGCATATAACATTTTGATGAGAAGTGTCTTGGAGCATTGTGATGACAGGGACGTGGAGAATTGTGATGCAAAGGGACATGGTGCATTGTGATGACCAGGGCATGGAGCATAGTGATGGCCACACCGTGGAGCACTGTGATGAGAAGACCCCGGATAATTGTGATGACGATCGTCATGGAGCACTGTAATGACAAGGGGCATGGAGCATTGTGATGACAGGTGTCATGGAGCATTGTCATGACATGGGTCATGGAGCATTGTGATGACAAGTGTCATGGAACATTCTGATGACAAGCTTGTGGAGTATTGTGATGACAATGGCATGGAGCATGGTGATGAAAAAGGCATGGAGCCTTTTCATGACAGTGTTCAAGAAGCATTCTGATGACAAGTGTCCGAGAGCATTGTGATGACAATGTATTGAGCATTGTGATGACAAAGGTCATGGAGCATTGTGATGGCAAGGTCATGGATTATTGTGATGATAGGCATCATGGAGCGTTGTGATGAGAAGTGTTATGGAACATTGTGATCACAGGGTTTGGAGCATTGTGATGACAGAGGTCATGGAGCATTTTGATTTCATGGAGAATGGAGCATTGTGATGACAAGGGCATGAAGCAAAGTG
The DNA here is from genome assembly GCF_964341445.2 of Mesoplodon mirus. Lineage (NCBI taxonomy): Eukaryota > Metazoa > Chordata > Mammalia > Artiodactyla > Ziphiidae > Mesoplodon > Mesoplodon mirus. The sequence goes on from NW_028295320.1 coordinate 193,671, forward strand.
ATCCCAAGGTTCTTGGAGGATTGTAATGACAATGGGAATGGAGTATTGGTGATAACAAGCTCATGGAGCATTCTGATGACAAGCTCGTGGAGATTTGTGATGACAATTGCATGGAGCATTGTGGTGAAAAGGGCAAGAAGCATTGTGATGAAAAGGGCAAGGAGCCTTTTCATGACAGGATTCAAGGAGCATTCTGATGACAAGTATCAGGGAGCATTGTGATGACATGTGTATTGAGTATTGTGATGAAAAAGGTCATGGAGCATTGTGATGACAAGGGCATGGAGCATTGTGATGACAAGGTTATAGAGTATTGTGAAGACAGGTGTCAGGGAGCATTGTGATGACATATGTCATGGTCCATTGTGATGACAATGGCATGGAGCATTGTGATGCCAAGTGTCATGGAGGAATGTGATGACAAAGGTCATGGAGCATTGTGATGACAAGGGTCATGGAGCATTGTGATGACAAGGGTCATGGAGCATTGTGATGACAAGGGCCATTGAGAATTTTGATGACAAGGTCGTGTAGCATTGTGATGACAAGTGCATGGTGCTTGCAATGACAGGGGTCATGGAGCATTGCAATGACAATTTCATGGAGAATTGTGATGACAAGAGCATGTAACATTGTGATAAGAAGAGTCATGGAGCATTGTGATGACAAGGACGTGGAGAATTGTGAGGACAAGGGACATGGAGCATTGTGATGACCAGGGCATGGAGCATTTTGATGGAAAGACCGTGGAGCATTGTGATGAGAAGGCCATGGATAATTGTGATGACGAGCATTATGGAGCACTGTAATACCAAGGGGCATGGATCATTGTGATTACATGGGTCTTGGAGCATTGTGATGACAAGGGTCATGGAGCCTTGTGATGACAAGGGCATGGAGCATTATGATGAGAAGGCCATGGCGCATTCTGATGACATGCATCATGGAGCTTTGTGTGACAGGGGCATGGAGCATTGTGATTAGAGGGGTCTTAGAGCATTGTGATGACAAGCGTCATGGAGCCACGTGATAAGGCTGTGGAACTTTGCAATGGCAGGGGTCATGGAGCATTGTCATGACAGGGGTAATGGAGCATTGTGAGGACAAGGGCATGGAGCATTGGTCTGAAACTTTCATGGATTGTTGTGATGAGAGTGGGCATGGAGCAATGTGATGACAAGGGCATGGAACCCTGTGATACATGGGTCATGGAGGATTGTAATGACAAGGTGGTGGAGCATTGTGATGCGAAGGGCATTGAATATTGTGATGACAAGCGTCATGGAGCTTTGTGATGACAAGGGCATGGAGCAATGGGATGAGAGGGCTCATGGAGCATTGTGATGACAATGACATGGAGCATTGTGATGCCAAGGGTCAAGGAAATGTGTGATGACAGAGGTCATGGAGCATTTTGATGACAAGGGCGTGGTGCATTGTGATGAGAAGAGCAGGGTGCATTGTGATGACATGGTCTTGGAGCAATTTGATGAAAATGGTCATGGATCATTTTGATGACAGGGCTTATGGAACATTGTGATGTCAGAGGTCATGGAGCATTGTGATAATAAGGGCATGTAGCACTGTGATGACAGTGGTCATTGGGCATTTTGATGAGAGGGGTGTGGGAGTATTGTGATGACTAGTTATGGAACATTGTGATATCAGTGGTGAGAGAGCATTTTGATGGGAAGTGCATGGAGCATTATGATGACAAGGTTTATGGAGCATTGTGATGACAAGGATGTGGAGGAATGTGATGACAAGCGCATGGCTCATTGTGATGATATGGGTCATAGAGCATGGTGCTGACAAGCACATGGAGCATTGTGCTGACAAGGGTCATGGAGCATTGTGATGAAAAGTTCATGGGTCATTGTGGTGACAATGGTCACAGAGCCTTGTGATGATAAGGGCATGGACCATTGTGACGAAAAATGTCATGAAGCATTGTGAAGACTTGAGCCATGGAGCATTGTGATGACAGGGGTCATGGAGAATTGTGATGACAAGGGCATGGAGAATTGTGATGACAGCGTCTTGGAGCAATTGTCTGACAAGTTTCATGTATTCTTGTGGAGACAGTGGGCATGGTGCATTGTGATGACAAGGGAATGGAGAATTGTGATGACAAGGTCATGGAGTATTGTGAAGACAGGTGTCAGGGAGAATTGTGATGACATATGACATGGTCCATTGTGATAACAATGGCCTGGAGCATTGTGATATCAAGTATCATGGAGGATTGTGATGACAAAGATAATGGAGCAATGTGATGACAAGGTCTTGGAGCATTGTGATGAGAAGAGCATCGGTAATTGTGATGATGAGCGTCATGGGGCGTTATGATAACAAGTGTTTTGGAACATTGTGATCACAAGGTTTTGGAGCCTTGTGATGACAGAGGTCATGGAGCAATTTGATTTCATTGTGATGACAATAGCATGAAGCATTATGATGATGGGCATGGTGCATTGTGATGACAGGGTTAATGGAACATTGAGATGCAAAGAGGCATGGAGCCTTGTGATTACAGGGGTCTTGGGGCATTGTGATGACAAGGGCATGGAGCATTGTGTTGAGAAGCCCTTGGAGCATTCTGATGACATGCGTCATGGAGCTTTGTGATGAAAACGGCATGGAGCATTGTGATGCCAAGGGTCATGGAGCCATGTGATGACAAAGCCTTGGAACATTTTGATGGCAGTGGTAATGGAGCATTGTGAGGACAAGTGCATGGAGCATTGGTGTGAAAAGTTTCATGGATTATTGGGATGAGAGTGAGAAAGGAGCATTGTGGTGACAAGGGCATGGAACACTGTGATACATGGTTCATTGTGGATTGTAATGACAAGGGCATGGAGCATTGTGATGAGAAGGGCATGGAGCATTGTGATGAGAAGCGTCATGGAGCTTTGTGATGAAAAGGGCATGGAGCAGTGCGTGAGTGTTCATGGAGCATTGTGATGACAATGGCATGGAGCATTGTGATGAGTGGAATCATGGAGCATTGCGATGACAGGGGTCATGGAACATTGTGATGACAAGGGCAAGGAACATTGTGATGACAGGGGCATGGAGCAATTTGATGAAAAGTGTCATGGAACATTTTGATGACAGGGGTTATGGAACATTGTGATGTCAGGGGTCATGGAACATTGTGATGAAAAGGGTCATGGAGCATTTTGATGATAGGTGTTATGGAACATTGTGATGTCAGGGGCCATGGAGCATTGTGATGACTGGGGTCATGGAACATTGTGATGACAGGGGTGAGGGAGTATTGTGATGACTAGTGATGGAACATTGTGATATCAGTGGTGAGATAGCACTTTGATGGGAAGTGCATGGAGCATTGTGAGGACAAGCTTTATGGAGCATTGTGATGACAATGTTGTGGAGCATTTTGATGACAAGCGCATGGTACATTGTGATGACATGGGTCATGGCGCATTTTGCTGACAAGGGCATGGAGCATTGTGATGACAAGGGTCATGGAGCATTGTGCTGATAAAGGCATGGCACATTGTGATGACAAGGGTCACAGAGAATTGTGATGAAAAATTCATGGAGCATTGTGGTGACAAAGGTAACAGAGCCTTGGGATGACGAGGGTATGGACCATTGTGATGACAAAGTTCATGAAGTATTGTGATGAGTGGAATCATGGAGCATTGCGATGACAGGGGTCAAGGAGCATTGGGATGACAAGGGCAAGGAGCATTGTGTTGACAAGTTTCATGGATTATTGCAATGACATTGGGCATGGCGAATTTTGATGACAAGGGCATGGAGCATTGTTATGACAAGGTCATGGATGATTGTGATGGCAAAGGTAATGGAGCATTGTGATGACAAGGGCCTGGAGCATTGCGATGAAAAGGTCCATTGAGAATTTTGATGACAAGTTCGTGAAGCATTGTGATGACATGCGCATGGGGCTTTCTAAGACAGGGTCATGGAGCATTGCAATGACAAGTGCATGGAGAATTGTGAGGACAAGAGCATGTAACATTTTGATGAGAAGTGTCTTGGAGCATTGTGATGACAGGGACGTGGAGAATTGTGATGCAAAGGGACATGGTGCATTGTGATGACCAGGGCATGGAGCATAGTGATGGCAAGACCGTGGAGCACTGTGATGAGAAGACCCCGGATAATTGTGATGACGAGCGTCATGGAGCACTGTAATGACAAGGGGCATGGAGCATTGTGATGACAGGTGTCATGGAGCATTGTCATGACATGGGTCATGGAGCATTGTGATGACAAGTGTCATGGAACATTCTGATGACAAGCTTGTGGAGTATTGTGATGACAATGGCATGGAGCATGGTGATGAAAAAGGCATGGAGCCTTTTCATGACAGTGTTCAAGGAGCATTCTGATGACAAGTGTCCGAGAGCATTGTGATGACAATGTATTGAGCATTGTGATGACAAAGGTCATGGAGCATTGCGATGACAAGGTCATGGATTATTGTGATGATAGGCATCATGGAGCGTTGTGATGACAAGTGTTATGGAACATTGTGATCACAGGGTTTGGAGCATTGTGATGACAGAGGTCATGGAGCATTTTGATTTCATGGAGAATGGAGCATTGTGATGACAAGGGCATGAAGCAAAGTGATCCCAAGGTTCTTGGAGGATTGTGATGACAATGGGAATGGAGTATTGGTGATAACAAGCTCATGGAGCATTCTGATGACAAGCTCGTGGAGATTTGTGATGACAATGGCATGGAGCATTGTGGTGAAAAGGGCAAGAAGCATTGTGATGAAAAGGGCAAGGAGCCTTTTCATGACAGGGTTCAAGGAGCATTCTGACGACAAGTATCAGGGAGCATTGTGATGACATGTGTATTGAGTATTGTGATGAAAAAGGGCATGGAGCATTGTGATGACAAGGGCATGGATTATTGTGATGACAGGCCTCATGGAGCGTTGTGATGACAAGTGTTATGGAACATTGTGATCACAAGGGTTTGGAGCATTGTGATGACAGAGGTCATGGATCATTTTGATTTCAAGGAGCATGGAGCATTGTGATGTCAAGGGCATGAAACAATGTGATCCCAATGTTCTTGGAGGATTGTGATGACAATGGGAATTGAGCATTGGTGATAACAAGCTCATGGAGCATTGTGATGACAAGGTCATGTAGCATTTTTATGACAAAAGCATGGAGCATTGTGATGACAAGCGTCATGGTGCACTGTGATGAAAAGCATCACGGAGCATTGTGATTACAGGGGTCATGGAGCATTGGGATGACAAGGGCATGGTTCATCGTGATGACAATTGTCATGGAGCATTTTGATGACAAGAGTCCCGGATCATTTTGTTGTCAGGGTCATGGAGCATTGTGATGACTGTGGTCATGGAGCACTGTGATGACAGTGGTCATGGAGCATTGTGATGAGAAGGTCAAGGAGAATTGGGCTGAAAATGTTCATGGAGTATTGTGATGACATGGGTCCTGGAACATTGTGATGACAAGGGAATGGAGTATGGTGATGACAAGGTCCTGGAGCATTGTGATGAGAACACCATGGAGCTTTGTGATGACAAGTCTCATGGAGCATTCTGATGAAAAGAGGCATGGATCACTGTGATTACAGGTGTCTTGGAGCATTGTGATGACAAGGGCATGGAGCATTGTGATGAGAAGGCCATGGAGCACTCTGATGACTTGCCTCATGGAGCTTTGTGATGACAAGGGCATAGAGCATTGTCATTACAGGGGTCTTGGGGCATTGTGAAGAAAATGGCATGGATCATTGTGATGAAAAAGGCATGGAGCATTTTCATGACATGGTTCAAAGAGGATACTGATGGCAAGTGTCATGGAGCATTGTGCTGACAAAGGCTTGGAGCATTGTGATGAAAAGGGTCACAGATAATTGTGATGAAATATTCATGGAGCATTGTGGTGACACAGGTCACATAGCCATGTGATGACGAGGGCATGGACCATTGTGATGACAAATGTCATGAAGCATTGTGATGACAGGAGTCACGGAGCATTGTGATGACAGTCGTCATGGAGCATTGTGATGACAAGGGCATGGAGCATTGTGATGATAGGGGCATGGAGCATTGTGAAGACAAGGTAATAGTGTTTTGTGAACACAGGTGTCAGGGAGCATTGTGATGACATATGTCATGGTCCATTGTGATGACAATGGCATGGATCATTGTGATGAAAAAGGCATGGAGCCTTTTCATGACAGGGTTCAAGGAGCAATCTGACATGTGTATTGAGTATTGTGATGACAATGGCATGGTGCATTGTGATGCCAAGTATCATGGAGGATTCTGATGACAAAGGTAATGGAGCAATGTGATGACAAGGTCTTGGAGCATTGTGATGAGAAGAGCATGGATAATTGTGATGATGAGCGTCATGGGGCGTTATGATAACAATTGTTTTGGAACATTGTGATCACAAGGTTTTGGAGCCTTGTGATGACAGAGGTCATGGAGCATTTTGATTTCATTGTGATGACAATAGCATGAAGCATTATGATGATGGGCATGGTGCATTGTGATGACAGGGTTCATGGAACATAGAGATGCAAAGGGGCATGGAGCCTTGTGATTACAGGGGTCTTGGGGCATTGTGATGACAAGGGCATGGAGCATTGTGTTGAGAAGCCCTTGGAGCATTCTGATGACATGCGTCATGGAGCTTTGTGATGAAAACGGCATGGAGCATTGTGATGACAAGGGTCATGGAGCCATGTGATGACAAGGCCTTCGAACATTGTAATGGCAGTGGTAATGGAGCATTGTGAGGACAAGTGCATGGAGCATTGGTGTGAAAAGTTTCATGGATTATTGGGATGAGAGTGGGAATGGAGCATTGTGGTGACAAGGGCATGGAACACTGTGATACATTGTTCATGGTGGATTGTAATGACAAGGGCATGGAGCATTGTGATGAGAAGGGCATCGAGCATTGTGATGAGAAGCGTCATGGAGCTTTGTGATGAAAAGGGCATGGAGCAGTGCGTGAGTGTTCATGGAGCATTGTGATGACAATGGCATGGAGCATTGTGATGAGTGGAATCATGGAGCATTGCGATGACAAGGGCAAGGAACATTGTGATGACATGGGCATGGAGCAATTTGATGAAAAGTGTCATGGAGCATTTGATGACAGGGGTTATGGAACATTGTGATGTCAGGGTTCATGGAGCATTATGATAATAATGGCATGTAGCACTGTGATGACAGCGGTCATTGGACATTTTGATGAGAGGGGTGAGGGTGTATTGTGATGACTAGTTATGGAACATTGTGATATCAGTTGTGAGAGAGCATTTTGATGGGAAGTGCATGGAGCATTATGATGACAAGGTTTATGGAGCATTGTGATGACAAGGATGTGGAGGAATGTGATGACAAGCGCATGGCTCATTGTGATGATATGGGTCATGGAGCATGGTGCTGACAAGCACATGGAGCATTGTGATGACAAGGGTCATGGAGCATTGTGATGAAAAGTTCATGGATCATTGTGGTGACAATGGTCACAGAGCCTTGTGATGACGAGGGCATGGACCATTGTGACGAAAAATGTCATGAAGCATTGTGAAGACTTGAGCCATGGAGCATTGTGATGACAGGGTTCATGGAGAATTGTGATGACAAGGGCATGGAGAATTGTGATGACAGCGTCTTGGAGCAATTGTCTGACAACTTTCTTGTATTCTTGTGGAGACAGTGGGCATGGTGCATTGTGATGACAAGGGAATGGAGAATTGAGATGACAAGGTCATGGAATATTGTGAAGACAGGTGTCAGGGAGAATTGTGATGACATATGACATGGTCCATTGTGATGACAATGGCATGGAGCATTGTGATGTCAAGTATCATGGAGGATTGTGATGACAAAGATAATGGAGCAATGTGATGACAAGGGCTTGGAGCATTGTGATGAGAAGACCATGGATAATTGTGATGATGAGCCTCATGGGGCGTTGTGATAACAAGTGTTATAGAACATTGTGATCACAAGGGTTTGGAGCCTTGTGATGACAGAGGTCAAGGAGCATTTTAATTTCATTGTGATGACAATAGCATGAAGCATTATGATGATGGGCATGGTGCTTTATGATGACAGGGTTCATGGAGCATTGAGATGCAAAGGGGCATGGAGCCTTGTGATTACAGGGGTCTTGGGGCATTTTGATGACAAGGGCATGGAGTATTGTGTTGAGAAGTCCATGGGCCATTCTGATGACATGCGTCATGGAGCTTTGTGATGAAAACGGCATGGAGCATTGTGATGCCAAGGGTCATGGAGCCTTGTGATGAGAAAGTCAAAGAGAATTGGGCTCACAATGTTCATGGAGTATTGTGATGACAGGGATCATGGACTTTGTGATGACAAGGGAATGGAGTATGGTGATGACAAGGTCCTGGGGCATTGTGATGAGAACACCATGGAGCTTTGTGATGACAAGTCTCATGGAGCATTCTGATGAACAGGGGCATGGGGCATTGTGATTACAGGTGTCTTGGAGCATTGTGATGACAAGGGCATGGAGCATTGTGATGAGAAGGCCATGGAGCACTCTGATGACTTGCCTCGTGGAGCTTTGTGATGACAAGGGCATGGAGCATTGTCATTACAGGGGTCTTGGAGCATTGTGAAGAAAATGGCATGGATCATTGTGATGAAAAAGGCACGGAGCCTTGTCATGACAGGGTTCAAGGAGCATACTGATGGCAAGTGTCATGGAGCATTGTGCTGACAAAGGCTTGGAGCATTGTGATGACAAGGGTCACAGATAATTGTGATGAAATGTTCATGGAGCATTGTGGTGACACAGGTCACATAGCCATGTGATGACGAGGGCATGGACCATTGTGATGACAAATGTCATGAAGCATTGTGATGACAGGAGTCACGGAGCATTGTGATGACAGTCGTCATGGAGCATTGTGATGACAAGGGCATGGAGCATTGTGATGATAGGGGCATGGAGCATTGTGAAGACAAGGTAATAGAGTTTTGTGAACACAGGTGTCCGGGAGCATTTTGATGACATATGTCATGGTCCATTGTGATGACAATGGCATGGATCATTGTGATGAAAAAGGCATGGAGCCTTTTCATGACAGGGTTCAAGGAGCATTCTGACATGTGTATTGAGTATTGTGATGACAATGGCATGGTGCATTGTGATGCCAAGTATCATGGAGGATTCTGATGACAAAGGTAATGGAGCAATGTGATGACAAGGTCTTGGAGCATTGTGATGAGAAGAGCATGGATAATTGTGATGATGAGCGTCATGGGGCATTATGATAACAAGTGTTTTGGAACATTGTGATCACAAGGTTTTGGAGCCTTGTGATGACAGAGGTCATGGAGCATTTTGATTTCATTGTGATGACAATAGCATGAAGCATTATGATGATGGGCATGGTGCATTGTGATGACAGGGTTCATGGAACATTGAGATGCAAAGGGGCATGGAGCCTTGTGATTACAGGGGTCTTGGGGCATTGTGATGACAAGGGCATGGAGCATTGTGTTGAGAAGCCCTTGGAGCATTCTGATGACATGCGTCATGGAGCTTTGTGATGAAAACGGCATGGAGCATTGTGATGACAAGGGTCATGGAGCCATGTGATGACAAAGCCTTGGAACATTGTGATGGCAGTGGTAATGGAGCATTGTGAGGACAAGTGCATGGAGCATTGGTGTGAAAAGTTTCATGGATTATTGGGATGAGAGTGGGAATGGAGCATTGTGGTGACAAGGGCATGGAACACTGTGATACATGGTTCATGGTGGATTGTAATGACAAGGGCATGGAGCATTGTGATGAGAAGGGCATCGAGCATTGTGATGAGAAGCGTCATGGAGCTTTGTGATGAAAAGGGCATGGAGCAGTGCGTGAGTGTTCATGGAGCATTGTGATGACAATGGCATGGAGCATTGTGATGAGTGGAATCATGGAGCATTGCGATGACAGGGGTCATGGAGCATTGTGATGACAAGGGCAAGGAACATTGTGATGACAGGGGCATGGAGCAATTTGATGAAAAGTGTCATGGAACATTTTGATGACAGGGGTTATGGAACATTGTGATGTCAGGGTTCATGGAGCATTGTGATGAAAAGGGTCATGGAGCATTTTGATGATAGGTGTTATGGAACATTGTGATGTCAGGGGCCATGGAGCATTGTGATGACTGGGGTCACGGAACATTGTGATGACAGGGGTGAGGGAGTATTGTGATGACTAGTGATGGAACATTGTGATATCAGTGGTGAGATAGCACTTTGATGGGAAGTGCATGGAGCATTGTGAGGACAAGCTTTATGGAGCATTGTGATGACAATGTTGTGGAGCATTTTGATGACAAGCGCATGGTACATTGTGATGACATGGGTCATGGAGCATTTTGCTGAGAAGCGCATGGAGCATTGTGATGACAAGGGTCATGGAGCATTGTGATGAGTGGAATCATGGAGCATTGCGATGACAAGGGTCAAAGAGAATTGTGATGAAAAATTCATGGAGCATTGTGGTGACAAAGGTAACAGAGCCTTGGGATGACGAGGGTATGGACCATTGTGATGACAAAGTTCATGAAGTATTGTGATGAGTGGAATCATGGAGCATTGCGATGACAGGGGTCAAGGAGCATTGGGATGACAAGGGCAAGGAGCATTGTGTTGACAAGTTTCATGGATTATTGCAATGACATTGGGCATGGTGAATTTTGATGACAAGGGCATGGAACATTGTTATGACAAGGTCATGGATGATTGTGATGGCAAAGGTAATGGAGCATTGTGATGACAAGGGCCTGGAGCATTGTGATGAAAAGGGTCAGGGAGCATTGTGATGACAAGGGCATGGAGCATTGCGATGAAAAGGTCCATTGAGAATTTTGATGACAATTTCGTGAAGCATTGTGATGACATGCGCATGGGGCTTTCTATGACAGGGTCATGGAGCATTGCGATGACATGTGCATGGAGAATTGTGAGGACAAGAGCATGTAACATTTTGATGAGAAGTGTCTTGGAGCATTGTGATGACAGGGACGTGGAGAATTGTGATGCAAAGGGACATGGTGCATTGTGATGACCAGGGCATGGAGCATAGTGATGGCAAGACCGTGGAGCACTGTGATGAGAAGACCCCGGATAATTGTGATGACGATCGTCATGGAGCACTGTAATGACAAGGGGCATGGAGCATTGTGATGACAGGTTTCATGGTGCATTGTCATGACATGGGTCATGGAGCATTGTGATGACAAGTGTCATGGAACATTCTGATGACAAGCTTGTGGAGTATTGTGATGACAATGGCATGGAGCATTGTGATGAAAAAGGCATGGAGCCTTTTCATGACAGTGTTCAAGGAGCATTCTGATGACAAGTGTCCAAGAGCATTGTGATGACAATGTATTGAGCATTGTGATGACAAAGGTCATGGAGCATTGCGATGACAAGGTCATGGATTATTGTGATGATAGGCATCATGGAGCGTTGTGATGACAAGTGTTATGGAACATTGTGATCACAGGGTTTGGAGCATTGTGATGACAGAGGTCATGGAGCATTTTGATTTCATGGAGAATGGAGCATTGTGATGACAAGGGCATGAAGCAAAGTGATCCCAAGGTTCTTGGAGGATTGTGATGACAATGGGAATGGAGTATTGGTGATAACAAGCTCATGGAGCATTCTGATGACAAGCTCGTAGAGATTTGTGATGACAATGGCATGGAGCATTGTGGTGAAAAGGGCAAGAAGCATTGTGATGAAAAGGGCAAGTAGCCTTTTCATGACAGGTTTCAAGGAGCATTCTGACGACAAGTATCAGGGAGCATTGTGATGACATGTGTATTGAGTATTGTGATGAAAAATGTCATGGAGCTTTGTGATGACAAGGGCATGGATTATTGTGATGACAGGCCTCATGGAGCGTTGTGATGACAAGTGTTATGGAACATTGTGATCACAAGGGTTTGGAGCATTGTGATGACAGACGTCATGGAGTATTTTGATTTCATTGTGATGACAATAGCATGAAGCATTATAATGATGGGCATGTTGCATTGTGATGACAGGGTTCATGGAACATTGAGATGAAAAGGGGCATGGAGCTTTGTGATTACAGTGGTCTTGGGGCATTGTGATGACAAGGGCATGGAGCATTGTGTTGAGAAGGCCATGGAGCATTATGATGACATGCGTCATGGAGCTTTGAGATGAAAACGGCATGGACAATTGTGATGACAAGGGTCATGGAGCCTTGTGATGAGAAGGCATTGGAACATTGTGATGGCAGGGGTCATGGAGCATTGTTATGACAGGGGTAATGGAGCATTGTGAGGACAAGTGCATGGAACATTGGTGTGAAAAGTTTCATGGATTATTGGGATGAGAATGGGCATCGAGCATTGTGGTGACAAGGGCATGGAACACTGTGATACATGGTTCATGGTGGATTGTAATGACAAGGGCATGGAGCATTTTGATGAGAAGTGCATCGAGCATTGTGATGAGAAGCGTCATGGCGCTTTGTGATGAAAAGGGCATGGAGCATTACATGAGTGTTCATGGAGCATTGTGATGACAATGGCATGGAGCATTGTGATGAGTGGAATCATGGAGCATTGGGATGACAGGGGTCATGGAGCATTGTGATGACAAGGGCAAGGAACACTGTGATGACAGGGGCATGGAGCAATTTGATGAAAAGTGTCATGGAATATTTTGATGACAGGGGTTATGGAACATTGTGATGTCAGGGGTCATGGAGCATTGTGATGAAAAGGGTCTTGGAGCATTTTGATGACAGGTGTTATGGAACATTGTGATGTCAGGGGTCATGGAGCATTGTGATTATAAGGTCATGTAGCATTGTGATTACATGTGTCATGGAACATTGTGATGACAGGGGTGAGGGAGTATTGTGATGACTAGTGATGGAACACTCTGATATCAGTGGTGAGAGAGCATTTTGATAGGAAGTGCATGGAGCATTGTGAGGACAAGGTTTATAGAGCATTGTGGTCACAATGTTTTGGAGCATTGTGATGACAACACATGGTACATTGTGATGACAAGCGTCATGGAGCATTGTGATGACAAGGGTCATGGAGCATTGTGATGAAATGTTCATGGAGCATTGTGGTGACAAAGGTCACAGAGCCTTGTGATTACGAGGGCATGGACCATTGTGATGAAAATGGTCATGAAGCATTGTGATGACTGGAGTCACGGAGCATTGTGATGACAGGGGTCATGGAGCATCGTGATGCTGATTATCATGGAGGATTGTGATGACAAAGTTAATGGAGAAATATGATGACAAGTGCTTGGAGCATTGTGATGACAAGGGCATGGAGTATTGTGATGACAAGGGCCATTGAGAATTTTGATGACAAGACGTGAAGCATTGTGATGACAAGCGCATGGAGCTTGCTATGACAGGGGCCATGGAGCATTGTGATGACAAGTGCATGGAGAATTGTGAAGACAAGAGCATGTAACATTGTGATGAGAATTGTCATGGAGCATTGTGATGACAAGGAGGAGGAGAATTGTGATGACAAAGTACATGGAGCATTGTGATGACCAGGGCATGGAGCATTGTGATGGAAAGACCGTGGAGCATTGTGATGAGAAGACCGTAGATAATTGTGATGATGAGCGTCATGGAGCACTTTAATGACAAGGGGCATGGAGCATTGTGATGAGAGGTGTCATGGAGCATTGTGATGAAAAGGGCATGGATCATTGTGATGAAAAAGGCATGGAGCCTTTTCATGACAGGGTTCAAGTTGCATGCTGACGACAAGTGTCAGGGAGCATTATGATGACAAGTGTGTTGAACTTTGTGATGACAAAGGTCAAGGAGCCTTGTGATGAGAAGCCCATGGTTAATTGTGATGATGAGCGTCATGGGGCGTTGTGATGACATGTGTTATGGAACATTGTGATCACAAGGGTTTGGAGCATTGCAATGACAGAGGTCATGGAGCATTTATATTTCATTGTGATGACAATAGCGTGAAGCATTATGATGATGGGCATGGTGCATTGTGATGACAGGGTTCATGAAGCATTGAGATGAAAAGGGGCATGGAGCCACGTGATGAAAAGGCTGTGGAACATTGCAATGGCAGGTGTCATGGAGCATTGTGATGACAATGGCATGGAGCATTGTGATGCCAATGGTCATGGAGCTTTGTGATGACAAACGTCATGGAGCATTTTGTTGACAAGGGCATGGTGCATTGTGATGAGAAGGGCAGGGAGCATTGTGATGACAGGGTCATGGAGCAAATTGATGAAAACTGTCATGGAACATTTTGATGACAGTGTTTATGGAACATTATGATGTCAGGGGTCATGGAGCATTGTGATGAAAAGGGTCATGGAGCATTTTGATAACAGGGGTTATTGAACATTGTGAAGTCAGGGATCGTGGAGTATTGTGATGATAAGGGCATGTAGCATTGTGATGACGGGGTCATGGAACATTGTGATGACAGGGGCGAGGGAGTATTTTGATGACTAGTGATGGAACGTTTTGATATCAGTTGTGAGATTGCATTTTGATGAGAAGTGAATGGATCATCGTGATGACAAGGTTTATGGAGCATTGTGATGACAAGGTTGTGGAGCATTGTGATGACAAACGCAAGGCGCATTTTGATGACATGGGTCATGGAGCATTGTGGTGACAAGCGCATGGAGCATTGTGATGACAGGGGTCACAGAGCATTGTGATGAAAAGTTCATGGACCATTGTGATGACAAAGGTCATGAAACATTGTGATGACTGGAGTCACGGAGCATTGTGATGACAGGGGTCATGGAGAGTTGTGATGAAAACGGCATGGAGCATTGTGATTAAAGGGGCATGGAGCATTGGTCTGACAAGTTTCATGGATTATTGTGATGACAGTGGGCATGGTGCATTGTGATGACAAGGGTCATGGAGCATTGTCCTGACAACGGCATGGAGAAATTTGATGAGAAGGTCTTGGAACATTGTGATGACATGGGTCATGGAGCATTGTGATGACAAGGGCATGGAGCATTGTGATGACAAGGGCCATTGAGAATTTTGATGACAAGGTCGTCAAGCATTGTGATGACAAGCACATGGAGCTTGCTATGACAGGTTTCATGGTGCATTGTGATGACAAGTGCATGGAGAATTGTGATGACAAGAGCATGTAACATTGTGAAGAGAAGTGTCATGGAGCATTGTGATGACAAGGACGTGGAGAATTGTGAGGACAAGGGACATGGAGCATTGTGATGACCAGGGCATGGAGCATTTTGATGGAAAGACCGTGGAGCATTTTAAAGAGAAGACCATGGATAATTGTGATGACGAGCATTATGGATTACTTTAATGACAAGAGGCATGTATCATTGTGATTACAGGGTTCTTGGGGCATTGTGATCACAAGGGTCATGGAGCCCTGTGATGACAAGGGCATGGAGCATTCTGATGAGAAGGCCATGTAGCATTCTGATGAAGTGTGTCATTGAGAATTGTGTAACCAAGGCATGGTGCATTGTGATTAAAGGGTTCATGGAGCATCGTGATGAAAAGGGTCATGGAGGCACGTGATGAAAAGGCTGTGGAACACTGCAATGGCAGGTGTCATGGAGCATTGTGATGACAGGAGTAATGGAGCATTGTGATGGCAAAGGCATGGAGCATTGGTCGGAAAATTTTCATGGATTTTTCTGATGAGAGTGCGCATGGAGCATTGTGATGACAAGGGCACGGAACACTGTGATACATGGGTCATGGAGGATTGTAATGACAAGGGCGTGGAGCATTGTGATGAGAAGGGCATCGAACATTGTGATGACAAACGTCATGGAACTTTGTGATGACAAGGGCATGGAGCAATGGGATGAGAGGGTTCATGGAGCATTGTGATGACAAATGTCATGAAGCATTGTGATGACTGGAGTCATGGAGCATTGTGATGACAAGGGCATGGAGCATTGGTCTTACAAGTTTCATGGATTGTTGTGATGACAGTGGGCATGGCGCATTCTGATGACAAGGGCATGGAGCATTGTGATGACAAGGTCATAGATTATTGTGAAGACAGGTGTCAGGGAGCATTGTGATGACATATGTCATGGTCCATTGTGATGACAATGGCATGGAGCATTGTGATGTCAAGTGTCATGGAGGATTGTGATGACAAAGGTCATGGAGCATTTTGATGACAAGGGTCATGTAGCATTGTGATGACAAGGTCCATGGAGCATTGTGATGACAAGGGCCAATGAGAATTTTGATGACAGTGTCGGGAAATATTGTGATGACAAGTGCATGGTGCTTGCAATGACAGGGGTCATGGAGCATTGTGATGACAAGTGCATGGAGAATTGTGTTGAAAAGAGCATGTAACATTGTGATGAGAAGTGTCATGGAGCATTGTGATGACAAGGACTTGGAGAATTGTGATGACAAAGGACATGGAGCATTGTGATGACCAGGATATGGAGCATTTTGATGGAAAGACCGTGGAACATTGTGAAGAGAAGACCATGGATAATTGTGATGACGAGCATTATGGAGCACTTTAATGACAAGGGGCATGGATCATTGTGATTACAGGGGTCTTGGAGCATTGTGATGACAAGGGTCATGGAGCCTTGTGATGACAAGGGCATGGAGCATTCTGATGAGAAGGCCATGGAGCATTCTGATGACATGCGTCATGGAGTTTTGTGTGACAAGGGCATGGAGCATTGTGATTAAAGGGGTCTTGGAGCATTGTGATGACAAGGGTCATGGAGCCACGTGATGAAAAGGCTGTGGAACTTTGCAATGGCAGGTGTCATGGAGCATTGTTATGACGGGGGTAATGGAGCATTGTGATGACAAGGGCACGGAACACTGTGATACATGGGTCATGGAGTATTGTAATGAAAAGGGGGTGGAGCATTGTGATGAGAAGGGCATCGAACATTGTGATGACAAGCGTCATGGAGCATTGTGATGACAAGGGTCATGGAGCATTGTGATGAAATGTTCATGGAGCATTGTGGTGACAAAGGTCACAGAGCCTTGTGATTACGAGGGCATGGACCATTGTGATGAAAAAGGTCATGAAGCGTTGTGATGACTGGAGTCACGGAGCATTGTGATGACAGGGGTCATGGAGCATCGTGGTGCCGATTATCATGGAGGATTGTGATGACAAAGTTAATGGAGAAATGTGATGACAAGTGCTTGGAGCATTGTGATGACAAGGGCATGGAGTATTGTGATGACAAGGGCCATTGAGAATTTTGATGACAAGACGTGAAGCATTGTGATGACAAGCACATGGAGCTTGCTATGACAGGGGCCATGGAGCATTGTGATGACAAGTGCATGGAGAATTGTGAAGACAAGAGCATGTAACATTGTGATGAGAATTGTCATGGAGCATTGTGATGACAAGGAGGAGGAGAATTGTGATGACAAAGTACATGGAGCATTGTGATGACCAGGGCATGGAGCATTGTGATGGAAAGACCGTGGAGCATTGTGATGAGAAGACCGTAGATAATTGTGATGATGAGCGTCATGGAGCACTTTAATGACAAGGGGCATGGAGCATTGTGATGAGAGGTGTCATGGAGCATTGTGATGAAAAGGGCATGGATCACTGTGATGAAAAAGGCATGGAGCCTTTTCATGACAGGGTTCAAGTTGCATGCTGACGACAAGTGTCAGGGAGCATTGTGATGACAAGTGTGTTGAGCTTTGTGATGACAAAGGTCATGGAGCCTTGTGATGAGAAGCCCATGGTTAATTGTGATGATGAGCATCATGGGGCATTGTGATGACAAGTGTTATGGAACATTGTGATCACAAGGGTTTGGAGCATTGTAATGACAGAGGTCATGGAGCATTTATATTTCATTGTGATGACAATAGCATGAAGCATTATGATGATGGGCATGGTGCATTGTGATGACAGGGTTCATGAAGCATTGAGATGAAAAGGGGCATGGAGCCACGTGATGAAAAGGCTGTGGAACATTGCAATGGCAGGTGTCATGGAGCATTGTGATGACAATGGCATGGAGCATTGTGATGCCAATGGTCATGGAGCTTTGTGATGACAAACGTCATGGAGCATTTTGTTGACAAGGGCATGGTGCATTGTGATGAGAAGGGCAGGGAGCATTGTGATGACAGGGTCATGGAGCAAATTGATGAAAACTGTCATGGAACATTTTGATGACAGTGTTTATGGAACATTATGATGTCAGGGGTCATGGAGCATTGTGATGAAAAGGGTCATGGAGCATTTTGATAACAGGGGTTATTGAACATTGTGAAGTCAGGGATCGTGGAGTATTGTGATGATAAGGGCATGTAGCATTGTGATGACGGGGTCATGGAACATTGTGATGACAGGGGCGAGGGAGTATTTTGATGACTAGTGATGGAACGTTTTGATATCAGTTGTGAGATTGCATTTTGATGAGAAGTGAATGGATCATCGTGATGACAAGGTTTATGGAGCATTGTGATGACAAGGTTGTGGAGCATTGTGATGACAAACGCAAGGCGCATTTTGATGACATGGGTCATGGAGCATTGTGGTGACAAGCGCATGGAGCATTGTGTTGACAGGGGTCACAGAGCATTGTGATGAAAAGTTCATGGACCATTGTGATGACAAAGGTCATGAAACATTGTGATGACTGGAGTCACGGAGCATTGTGATGACAGGGGTCATGGAGAGTTGTGATGAAAACGGCATGGAGCATTGTGATTAAAGGGGCATGGAGCATTGGTCTGACAAGTTTCATGGATTATTGTGATGACAGTGGGCATGGTGCATTGTGATGACAAGGGTCATGGAGCATTGTCCTGACAACGGCATGGAGAAATTTGATGAGAAGGTCTTGGAACATTGTGATGACATGGGTCATGGAGCATTGTGATGACAAGGGCATGGAGCATTGTGATGACAAGGGCCATTGAGAATTTTGATGACAAGGTCGTCAAGCATTGTGATGACAAGCACATGGAGCTTGCTATGACAGGTTTCATGGTGCATTGTGATGACAAGTGCATGGAGAATTGTGATGACAAGAGCATGTAACATTGTGAAGAGAAGTGTCATGGAGCATTGTGATGACAAGGACGTGGAGAATTGTGAGGACAAGGGACATGGAGCATTGTGATGACCAGGGCATGGAGCATTTTGATGGAAAGACCGTGGAGCATTTTAAAGAGAAGACCATGGATAATTGTGATGACGAGCATTATGGATTACTTTAATGACAAGAGGCATGTATCATTGTGATTACAGGGTTCTTGGGGCATTGTGATCACAAGGGTCATGGAGCCCTGTGATGACAAGGGCATGGAGCATTCTGATGAGAAGGCCATGTAGCATTCTGATGAAGTGTGTCATTGAGAATTGTGTAACCAAGGCATGGTGCATTGTGATTAAAGGGTTCATGGAGCATCGTGATGAAAAGGGTCATGGAGGCACGTGATGAAAAGGCTGTGGAACACTGCAATGGCAGGTGTCATGGAGCATTGTGATGACAGGAGTAATGGAGCATTGTGATGGCAAAGGCATGGAGCATTGGTCGGAAAATTTTCATGGATTTTTCTGATGAGAGTGCGCATGGAGCATTGTGATGACAAGGGCACGGAACACTGTGATACATGGGTCATGGAGGATTGTAATGACAAGGGCGTGGAGCATTGTGATGAGAAGGGCATCGAACATTGTGATGACAAACGTCATGGAACTTTGTGATGACAAGGGCATGGAGCAATGGGATGAGAGGGTTCATGGAGCATTGTGATGACAAATGTCATGAAGCATTGTGATGACTGGAGTCATGGAGCATTGTGATGACAAGGGCATGGAGCATTGGTCTTACAAGTTTCATGGATTGTTGTGATGACAGTGGGCATGGCGCATTCTGATGACAAGGGCATGGAGCATTGTGATGACAAGGTCATAGATTATTGTGAAGACAGGTGTCAGGGAGCATTGTGATGACATATGTCATGGTCCATTGTGATGACAATGGCATGGAGCATTGTGATGTCAAGTGTCATGGAGGATTGTGATGACAAAGGTCATGGAGCATTTTGATGACAAGGGTCATGTAGCATTGTGATGACAAGGTCCATGGAGCATTGTGATGACAAGGGCCAATGAGAATTTTGATGACAGTGTCGGGAAATATTGTGATGACAAGTGCATGGTGCTTGCAATGACAGGGGTCATGGAGGATTGTGATGACAAGTGCATGGAGAATTGTGATGAAAAGAGCATGTAACATTGTGATGAGAAGTGTCATGGAGCATTGTGATGACAAGGACGTGGAGCATTGTGATGAAAAGGGCATGGAGCATTGTGATGAAAAAGGCATGGAGCCTTTTCATGAAAGGGTTCTGACGACAAGTGTCAGGGAGCATTGTGATGACAAGCGTATTCAGCATTGTGATGAAAAAGATCATTGAGCATTGTGATGACAAGGGCATGTGATATTGTGATGACAGGCAACATGGAGTGTTGTGATGACAACTGTTATGGAACATTGTGATCACAAGGATTTGGAGCATTGTGATGACAGATGTCATGGATCATTTTGATTTCATGGAGCTTAGAGCATTGTGAAGACAAGGACATGAAGCACAGTGATCTCAAGGTTCATGGAGGATTGTGATGACAATGGGAATGGAGTATTGTGATGACAAGCGCATGGAGCATTGTGATGACAAGGTCATGTAGCATTTTGCTGACAGAGGCATGGAGCATTGTGATGACAGTGGTCGTGGAGCATTCTGATGAAAAGCTCCTGGAGTTTTGTGATGACAATGGCATGGAGCATTGTGATGAAAAGGGCATGGAGCATTTTGATGAAAAAAGCATGGAGCCTTTTCATGACAGGGTTCAAGGAGCATTCTGACGACAAGTGTCATGGAGCATTGTGATGACATGTGTATTTAGCATTGTGATGACAAAGGTCATTGAGCAGTGTGATGACAAGGTCATGGAGTATTGTGATGACAGGCATCATGGAGCTTTGTGATGACAAGTGTTATGGCTCATTGTGATCACAAGGGTTTGAGGCATTGTGATGACAGAGGTCATGGAACATTTTGATTTCAAGGAGCATGGAGCATTGTGATGACATGGACATGAAGCAATATGGTCCCAATGTTCATGGGGGATTGTGATGATAATGGGAAGGGAGTATTGTGATGACAAGCGCATGGAGAATTGTGATGAGAATGTCATGTAGAATTTTGCTGACAAAGGCATGGAGCATTGTGATGACAAGTGTCATGGAGAACTGTGGTGAGAAGCGTCACGGAGCATTGTTATTACAGGTGTCATGGAGCATTGGGATGACAAGAGCATGGATCATTTTAATGACCAGGTTCATGGAGAATTTTGATGACAAGAGTCCCGGATCATTGTGTTGTCATGGGTCATGGAGCTTTGTGATGACAGGGGTCATGGAGCATTGTGATGAGAAGGTCATGGAGCATTGGGATGAAAATATTCATGGAGTATTTTGATGACAGGGGTCATGGAGTATTGTGATTACAAGGGAATGGAGCATTGTGATGACAAGGGTCATGGAGCATTGTGATGACAAGGGCCATGGAGCATTGTGATGACAAGGGCATGGAGCCTTGTGAGGATAATAGCCATTGAGAATTTTGATGTCAAATTCATGAAGCATTTTAATGACAAGCACATGGAACTTGCTATGACAGCAGTCATGGAGCATTGCGATGACAAATGCATGGAGAATTTTGATGACAAGAGCATGTTACATTGTGATGAGAAGTGTCATGGAGCATTGTGATGACAAGGAGGTGGAGAATTTTGATGACAAGGGACATGGAGCATTGTGATGACCAGGGCATGTAGCATTGTGATGGCAAGACCGTGGAGCATTGTGATGAGAAGTCCATGGATAATTGTGATGACGAGCGTCATGGAGCAATGTAATGACATGGGGCATGGAGCATTGTGATGACAGGTGTCATGGACCATTGTGATGACAGGGTCATGGTCCATTGAGATGACAATATTCATGGAACATTCTGATGACAATCTTGTGGAGTATTGTAATGACAATGGCATGGAGCATTTGATGAAAAGGGCATGGATCCTTGTGATGAAAAAGGCAAGGAGCCTTTTCATGACACGGTTCAAGGACCATTGTGACGACAAGTCTCAGGGAGCATTGTGATGACAAGCGTATTGAGCATTATGATGACAAACGTCATGGAGCATTGTGATGACAAGGGAATGGAGTATTGTGATGAAAGGCATCATGGAGCATTGTGACGACAAGTGTTATGGCACATTGTGATCACAAGAGTTTGGAGCATTGTGATGACAGAGGTCATGGATCATTTTGATTTCATGGAGCATGGAGCATTGTGATGACAAGGGCATGAAGCAATGTGATCCCAGATTCATGGAGGATTGTGATGACAATGGGAATGGAGTATTGTGATGACAAGCGCATGGAGCATTGTGATGACAAGGTCATGTAGCATTTTGCTGACAAAGGCATGGAGCATTGTGATGACAAGCGTCATCTAGCACTGTGATGACAAGCGTAACGGAACATTGTGATTACAGGGGTTATGGAGCATTGGGATGTCAAAGGCATGAGTCAGTGTGAAGTCAAGTGTCATGGAGCATTTTGATGAAAAGACTCCTGGATCATTTCGTTGGCAGGGTTCATGGAGTGTTCTGATGACAGTGGTCATTGAGCATTGTGATGACAGGGGTCATTGAGCATTGTGATGAGAAGGTCATGGAGCATTGGACTGAAAATATTCATGGAGAATTGTGATGACAGGGGTTATGGAGCATTGTGATGACCAGGGAATGGAGAATTGTGATGACAAGGTCCTGGAGCATTGTGAGGAGAAGACTATGGAGCCTTGTGATGACAAGTCTCATGGAGCATTCTGATGAAAAGGGGCATGGAGCATTGTGATTACAGGGGTTGTGGAGCATTGTGATGAGAAGGCCATGGAACATTCTGATGACATGAGTCAAGCAGCTTTGTGATGACAAGGGCATGGAGCATTGTGATTACAGGGGTCATGGAGCACTGTGATGAAAAGGGCATGGATCATTGTGATGAAAAAATGCATAGAGCCTTGTCATGACAGGGTTCAAGGAGCATACTGATGACAAGTGTCAAGGAGCATTGTGATGGCAAGGGTATTGAGCATTATGATGACAAATATCATGGAGCATTGTGATTAGAAGACCATGGATAATTGTGATGACAAGCGTCATGGGGCTTTGTGATGACAAGTGTTAAGGAACATTGTGATCACAAGGGTTTGGAGCATTGTGATGACAGAGGTCATGGAGCATTTTGATTTCATTGTAATGACAATAGCATGAAGCATTATGATGATGGGCATGGTGCATTGTGATGACAGGGTTCATGGAGCTTTGAGATGAAAAGGGGCATGGAGCATTGTGATTACAGGGGTCTTGGGGCATTGTGATGACAATGGCATGGAGTATTGTGATGAGAAGTCCATGGACCACTCTGATGACATGCGTCATGGAGCTTTGTGATGACAAAGGCCTGGAGCATTGTTATAACAGGTATCTTGCAGAATTGTGATGACAATGGCATGGAGCATCGTGATGACAAGCGTCATGAAAATTTGTGATGACAATAGTCATGGAGCATTTTGATGACAAGGGCGTGGTTCTTTGTGATGAGAAGGGCAGTAGAGCATTGTGATGAAATAAGTCAGGGAGCCTTTTGATGACAAGGGTGTGGTGCATTGTAATGAGAAGGGCAGGGAGCATTGTGATGAGAGGGTCATGGAGCAATTTGATGAAAAGGGTCATGACACATTTGGATGACAGGGGGTATGGAACATTGTGATATCAGCGGTCATGGAGCATTGTGATTAAAAGGGTCATGGGTCATTTTGATGATAGGGTTTATGGAAAATAATGATGTCAGGAGTCATGGAGCATTGTGATGATAAGGGCATGTAGCAGTGTGATGACAGAGTCATGGAACATTTTGATGACAGGGGTGAGGGAATATTGTGATGACTTGTTATGGAACATTGTGATATCAGTGGTGAGAGAGCATTTTGATGAGAAGTTCATGGAGAATTGTTATGACAAAGTTTATGGAGCATTGTGATGACAAGGGTCATGGAGAATTCTGTTGACAAGCTTGTGGAGTATTGTGATGAGAATTGCATGGAGCATTGAGATGAAAAGAGCATGGAGAGTTGTGATGAAAAAGGCATGGAGCCTTTTCATGACAGGGCTCAAAGAGCATTCTGACGACAATTGTCAGGGAACATTGTGATGACAAGGGAATGGAGCATTGCGATGAGAAGGTCCTGAAGCATTGTGATGAGAAAACCATGGAGCCTTGTGATGACAAGTCTCATGGAGCATTCTGATGAAAAGGGGCATGGAGCATTGTGATTACAGGGGGCTTGGAGCATTGTGATGACAAGGTCATGGAACATTGTGAGGAGAAGGCCATGGAGCATTCTGATGACATGCATCGTGGAGCTTTGTGATAACAAGGGCATGGAGCATTGTGATTACAGGGCTCTTGGAGCATCGTGATGACAATGGTCATGGAGTCTTGTGATGACAAGGCCGTGGAACATTGTGATGGCAGGGGACATGGAGCATTGTTATGACAGGGGTAATGGAGCATTTTGATGACAAGGGCATGGAGCATTGGTGTGAAAAGTTTCATGGATTATTGTGATGAGAGTGGGCATGGAGCATTGTGATGACAAGGGCCGGAACAATGTGATAAATGGGTCATAGAGGATTGTAATGACAAGGGCATGGAGCATTGTGATGAGAAGGGCATCGAGCATTGTGATGACAAGCCTCATGGAGCTTTGTGATGACAAGGGCATGGAGCAATGTGATGAGAGGGTTCATGGAGCATTGTAATGACAATGGCATGGAGCATTGTGATGCTAAGGGTCATGGAGCTTTGTGATGACAAATGTCATGGAGCATTTTGATGTCAAGGGCGTGGTGCATTGTGATGAGATGGGCAGGGATCATTGTGAAGACAGCGTCATGGAGCAATTTGATGAAAAATTCATGGAACATTTTTTTTCTTTTTTTTTTTTTTTTTTTTTTGCGGTATGCGGGCCTCTCACCGCTGTGGCCTCTCCCGTTGTGGAGCACAGGCTCCGGACATGCAGGCCCAGCAGCCATTGCTCACAGGCCCAGCCACTCCGCGGCATGTGGGATCCTCCCGGACCGGGGCACGAACCCGTGTCCCCTGCATCGGCAGGCGGACTCTCAACCACTGCACCACCAGGGAAGCCCTCATGGAACATTTTGATGACAGGGGTTATGGAACATTGTGATGTCAGGGGTCATGGAGCATTGTGATGATAAGGGCATGTAGCATTGTGATGACAGGGGTCATGGAACTTTGTGATGACAGGCGTGAGGGTGTATTGTGATAAGTAGTGATGGAACATTGTGATATCAGTGGTGAGAGAGCATTTTGATGAGAAGTGCATGGAGCATTGTGATGACAAGCTTTATGGAGTATTGTCATGACAAGGTTGTGGAGCATTGTGATGACAAGTGCATGGCGAACTGTGATGGCATGTTTCATGGAGCATTGTCCTGACAAGCGAATGGAGCATTGTGATGACAAAGGTCATGGAGCATTGTGCTGACAACGGCATGGAACATTGTGCTGACAAGCGAATGGAAAATTGTGATGACATGGGTGACGGAGCATTGTGATGACAAGGGCATGGAGCATTGTGATGAAAAGGGCCATTGAGTACTTTGATGATAAGGTCGTCAAGCATTGTGATGACAAGCGCATGGAGCTTGCTATGACAGGGGTCATGGAGCATTGCGATGACAAATTTATGGAGAATTGTGATGACAAGAGCATGAAACATTGTGATGAGAAGTGTCATGGAGCATTGTGATGACAGGGGTAATGGAGCATTGTGAGGACAAGGGCATGGAGCATTCGTCTGAAAAGTTTCATGGATTATTGTGATGAGAGTGGGCATGGAGCATTGTGATGACAAGGGCACGGAACACTGTGATACATGGGTCATGGAGGATTGTAATGACAAGGGAATGGAGCATTGTGATGAGAAGGGCATCAAACATTGTGATGACAAGCGTCATGGAACTTTGTGATTACAAGAGCAAGGAGCAATGTGATGAGAGGGTTCATGGAGCATTGTGATGACAATGACATGGAGCATTGTGATGCCAAGGGTCAAGGAACAGTGTGACGACAAAGGTCATGGAGCATTTTGATGACAAGGGCATGGTGCATTGTGATGAGAATGGCAGGGAGCATTGTGAT
The DNA here is from genome assembly GCF_964341445.2 of Mesoplodon mirus. NCBI lineage: Eukaryota > Metazoa > Chordata > Mammalia > Artiodactyla > Ziphiidae > Mesoplodon > Mesoplodon mirus. The sequence continues at coordinate 220,081 of NW_028295320.1, forward strand.
GACAAGGGCATGAAGCAATGTGATCCCAAGGTTCATGGAGGATTGTGATGACAATGGAAATGGATTATTGGTGATAACAAGGTCATGGAGCATTGTGATGACAAGGGTCATGTAGCACTGCGATGACAAGCGTCACGGAGCATTTTGATTACAGGGGTCATGGAGCATTGGGATAACAAGAGCATGGATCTCTGTGATGACAATTGTCATGGAGCATTTTGATGACAAGAGCCCTGGATCATTATGTTTTCAGGGTCATGGAGCATTGTGATGACTGTGGTCATGGAGCATTGTGATGAGAAGGTCATGGAGCATTTGGCTGAAAATATTCATGGAGTATTGTGATGGCAGTGGTCATGGAGCATTGTGATGAGAAGGTCAAAAGAATTGGGCTGAAAATGTTCATGGAGTATTGTGATGACAGGGGTCATGGAACATTGGGATGACAAGGGAATGGAGTATGGTGATGACAAGTTCCTGGAGCATTGTGATGAGAACACCATGGAGCTTTGTGATGACAAGTCTCATGGAGCATTCTGATGAAAAGGGGCATGGAACATTGTCATTACAGGTGTCTTGGAGCATTGTGATGACAAGGGCATGGAGCATTGAGATGAGAAGGCCATTGAGAACTCTGATGACATGCCTCATGGAGCATTGTGATGACAAGGGCATGGAGCATTGTCATTACACGGGTCTTGGAGTATTGTGAAGAAAATGGCATGGATCATTGTGATGAAAAAGGCATGGAGCCTTGTCATGACATGGTTCAAGGAGGATACTGATGGCAAGTGTCATGGAGCATTGTGCTGACAAAGGCTTGGAGCACTGTGATAACAAGGGTAACAGAGCATTGTGATGCAAAGTTCATGGAGCATTGTGGTGACAAAGGTCACATAGCCATGTGATGACGAGGACATGGACCATTGTGATGACAAATGTCATGAATCATTGTGATGACTGGAGTCACGGAGCATTGTGATGAGAGGCGTCATGGAGCATTGTGATGACAGGGGCAAGGAGCATTGGTCTTACAAGTTTCATGGATTGTTGTGATGACAGTGGTCATGGCGCATTGTGATGACAAGGGCATGGAGCATGGTGATGACAAGGTTATAGATTATTGTGAAGACAGGTGTCAGGGAGCATTGTGATGACATATGTCATGGTCCATTGTGATGACAATGGCATAGAGCATTGTGATGCCCAGTGTCATGGAGGATTGTGATGACAAAGGTAATGGAGCATTGTGATGACAAGGGTCATGGAGCATTGTGATGACAAGGGCAATTTAGAATTTTGATGACAATGTCGTGAAATATTTTGATGACAAGTGCATGGTGCTTGCAACGACAGGGGTCATGGAGCATTGTGATGACAAGTGCATGGAGAATTGTGATGAAAAGAGCATGTAACATTGTGATGAGAATTGTCCTGGAGCATTGTGATGACAAGATCGTGGAGAATTGTGATGACAAAGGACATGGAGCATTTGATGATCAGGATATGGAGATTGTGATGGAAAGACCGTGGAGCATTGTGAAGAGAAGACCATGGATAATTGTGATGACAAGCATTATGGAGCACTTTAATGACAAGGGGCATGGATCATTGTGATTACAGGGGTTTTGTAGCCTTGTGATGACAAGGGTCATGGAGCCTTGTGATGACAAGGGCATGGAGCATTCTGATGAGAAGGCCATGGAGCATTCTGATGACACACATCATCGAGCTTTGTGTGACAAGGGCATGGAACATTGTGATTACAGGGCTCTTTGAGCATTGTGATGACAAGGGTCATGGAGCCACGTGATGAAAAGGCTGTGGAACATTGCAATGGCATGTGTCATGGAGCATTGTGATGACAATGACATGGAGAATTGTGATGCCAAGTGTCAAGGAACTGTGTGATGACAAAGGTCATGGAGCATTTTGATGACAAGGGCGTGGTATATTGTGATGAGAAGGGCAGGGAGCATTGAGATGACAGCGTCTTGGAGCAATTTGATGAAAAGTGTCATGGATCATTTTGATGACAGGTGTTATGGAACATTGTGATGTCAGAGGTCATGGAGCATTGTGATGAAATGGGTCATGGAGCACGTTGATGACAGGGGTTATGGAACATTGTGATGTCAGAGGTCATGGAGCATTTTGATGAGAAGGGCATGGAGCAATGTGATGTGAGGGTTCATGGAGCATTGTGATGAAAATGACATGGAGAATTGTGATGCCAAGTGTCAAGGAACTGTGTGATGACAAAGGTCATGGAGCATTTTGATGACAAGGGCGTGGTTCATTGTGATGTGAATGGCAGGGAGCATTGAGATGACAGCGTCTTGGAGCAATTTGATGTAAAGGGTCATGGATCATTTTGATGACAGGGGTTATGGAACATTGTGATGTCAGAGGTCATGGAGCATTGTGATGAAATGTGTCATGGAGCACGTTGATGACAGGGGTTATGGAACACTGTGATGTCAGAGGTCATGGAGCATTGTGATGAAATGGGTCATGAAGCACGTTGATGACAGGTGTTATGGAACATTGTGATGTCAGAAGTCATGGAGCATTGTGATGATAAGGGCATGTAGCACTCTGATTACGGGTCATGGGACATTGTGATGAGAGGGGTGAGGGAGTATTGTGATGACTAATTATGGAACATTGTGATATCAGTGGTGAGAGACCATTTTGATGGGAAGTGCATGGAGCATTGTGATGACAAGTTTTATGAAGCATTGTGATGACAAGTTTGTGGAAGAATGTGATGACAAGCACATGGCACATTGTGATGATATGGGTCATGGAGCATGGTGCTGACAAGCGCATGGAGCATTGTGATGACAAGGGTCATGGAGCATTGTGATGAAATGTTCATGGAGCATTGTGCTGACAAAGGTCACAGAGCCTTGTGATGACGAGGGCATGGACCATTGTGATGTAAAAGGTCATGAAGCATTGTGATGACTGGAGTCACGGATCATTGTGATGACAGGGGTCATGGAGCATTGTGATGCCGATTATCATGGAGGATTGTGATGACAAAGTTAATGGAGCTATGTGATGACAAGGGCTTGGAGCATTTTGATGACAAGGGCATGGAGAATTGTGATTAAAGGGGCATGGATCATTGGTCTGACAAGTTTCATGGATTATTGTGATGACAGTGGGCATGGTGCATTGTGATGACAAGGGCATGGAACATTGTGATGACAAGGTCATGGAGTATTGTGAAGACAGGTGTCAGGGAGCATTGTGATGACATAGGTCATGGTCCATTGTGATGAAAATGGCATGGTGCATTGTTATGACAGGGGTCATGGAGCATCGTGATGCCGATTATCATGGAGGATTGTGATGACAAGGGCTTGGAGCATTGTGATGACAAGGGTCAGGGAGCATTGTGATTACAAGGGCATGGATCATTGTGATAACAATGGCCATTGAGAACTTTGATGACAAATTCGTGAGGCTTTGTGATGACAAGTGCATGGAGCGTGCTATGACAGGTGTCATAGAGCACTGTGATGACAAGTGCATGGATAATTGGGATGACAAGAGCATGTAACATTGTGATAAGAAGTGTTATGGAGCATTGTGATGACAAGGACGTGGAGAATTGTGATGACAAGGGACATGGAGCATTGTGATGAAAAGTTCATGGAGCATTGTGGTTACAATGGTCACAGAGCCTTGTGATGACGAGGGCATGGGCCATTGTGATGACAAAGGTCATGAAGCAATGTGTTGACTGAAGTCATGGAGCATTGTGATGACAGGTGTCATGGAGCATTGTGATGACAAGGGCATGGGTCATTGTGATGACAGGGGCATGGATCATTGGTCTGAATGTTTCATGGATTATGGTGATGACAGTGGGCATGGCACATTGTGATGACAAGGGCATCGACCATTGTGATGACAAGGTCATGGAGTATTGTGAAGACAGGTGTCTGGAAGCATTGTGATGACATATGTCGTGGTCCATTCTAATGACAATGGCATGGAGCATCGTGATGTCAGGGGTCATGGAGCATTGTGATGAGAAGGTCATGAAGCATTGGGCTACAAATGTTCATGGAGTATTGTGATGACAGGTTTCATGGAGCATTTTGATGACAAGGGAATGGAGCATTGTGGTGACAAGGTCCTGGAGAATTGTGATGAGAAGACTATGGAGCCTTGTGATGACAAGTCTCATGGAGCATTCTGATGTATAGGGGCATGGAGCATTGTGATTACAGTGGCTTGGAACATTGTGATGACAAGGGCAAGGAGCATTGTGATGGGAAGTCCATGGAGCATTCTGATGACATGTGTCATCGAGCTTTGTGATGACAAGGGCATGGAGCTTTGTGATGTAAAGAGCATGGAGCATTGTGATGAGAAGGGCATGGAGCATTCTGATGACATGCATCATGGAGTTTTGTGATGACAAGGGCATGGAGCATTGTGATTAAAGGGGTCTTGGAGAATTGTGATGACAAGGGCATGGATCATTGTGATTAGAGTGGTCTTGGAGCATTGTGATGACAAGGGTCATGGAGCCTTGTTATGACAAGGCCGTGTAACATTGTGATGGCAGGGGTCATGGAGCATTGTTATGACAGGTGTAATGGAGCATTGTGATGACAAGGGCATGGAGCATTGGTATGAAAAGTTTCGTGGATTTTTCTGATGAGAGTGGGCATGGAGCATTATGATTACAAGGGCATGGAACACTGTGATACATGGGTCATGGAGGACTGTAATGAGAAGGACATGGAACATTGTGATGAGAAGGACATCGAGCATTGTGATGACATGTGTCATGGAGCTTTGTGATGACAACGGCATGGAGCAATGAGATGAGAGGTTTCATGGAGCATTGTGATGACAATGGCATGGAGCATTTTGATGCCAAGGGTCATGGAGCATTGTGATGAAAATGTCATGGAACATTTTGATGACAAGGCGTGTTGCATTGTGATGAGAATTTCAGGGAGCATTGTGATGACAGGGTCATGTTGCAATTAGATGAAAAGTGTCATGGAACATTGTGATGTCAGGGGTCACGGAGCATTGTGATGAAAAGGGTCATGGAGCATTTTGATGACAGGTGTTATGGAACATTGTGATGTCAGGGGTCATGGAGCATTGTGATGATAAGGGCATGTAGCATTGTGATGACAGGGGTCATGGATCATTGTGATGACAGGGGTTAGGGAGTATTGTGATCACTAGTGATGGAACATTGTGATATCAGTTGTGAGAGATCATTTTGATGAGAAGTGCATGGCGCATTGTGATGACAAGGTTTAAGGAGCATTGTGCTGACAAAGTTGTGGAGCATTGTGTTGACAAGTTCATGGCACATTTTGATGACATGGGTCATGGAGCATTGTGCTGACAAGCGCATGGAGCATTGGGATGACAAGGGTCATGGAGCATTGTGCTGACAAATGCATGGAGCATTTTGATGACAAGTGTCACGGAGGATTGTGATGAAAAGTTCATGGAGCATTGTGGTGACCATGGTCACAGAGACTTGTGATGACGAGGGCATGGACCATTGTGATGACAAAGGTCATAAAGCATTGTGATGACTGAAGTCATGGAGCATTGTGATGACAGGTTTCATGGAGCATTGTGATGACATTGGTCAGGGAGCATTGTGCTGAGAAGGTCATGGAGCATTGGGCTGAAAATATTCATGTAGTATTGTGATGAAAGAGGTCATGGATCATTGTGATGACAAGGGAATGGAGCATTGTGATAACAAGGTCCTGGAGCATTGTGATGTGAAGACCATGGAGCCTTGTGATGAGAAGTCTCGTGGAGCATTCTGATGAAAAGGGGCATGGAGCATTGTGATTACAGAGGTCTTGGAGCATTGTGATGACAAGGGCATGGAGCATTGTGATGTGAAGGACATGGAGCATTCTGATGACATGCGTCACGGAGATTTGTGATGAAAAGGGCATGGAGCATTGTGATTACATGGGTCTTGCAGCATTGTGATGAAAAGGGCATGGATCATTGTGATGAAAAAGGCATGGAGCCTTGTCATGACAGGGTTCAAGGAGCATACTGATGGCAAGTGTCAGGGAGCATTGGGATGACAAGGGCGTGGTGCATTGTGATGACAATGGCAGGGAGCATTGTGATGACAAGGTCATGGAGTATTGTGAAGACAGATGTCAGGGAGAATTGTGATGACATATGTCATGGTCCATTGTGATGACAATGGCATTGAGCATTGTGATGCGAAGTGTCATGGAGGAATGTGATGACAACGGTAATGGAGCATTCTGGTGACAAGGGCTTGGAGCATTGTAATGACAAGGGCATGGAGCATTGTGATGATAAGTGCCATTGAGAATTTTGATGACAAGGTCGTGAAACTTTGTGATGACAAGCGCATGGAGCTTGCTATGACAGGGGTCATGGAGCATTACAATGACAAGTGCATGGAGAATTGTGATGCCAAGAGCATGTAATATTTTGATGAGTAGTGTCATGGACCATTGTGATGACCAGGGCATGGAGAATTGTGATGACAAAGGATATGGAGCTTTGTGATGACCAGGGCATGGAGCATTGTGATGGCAAGACCGTGGAACATTGTGATGAGAAGACCGTGGATATGTGTGATGACGAGCATCATGGAGCACTGTAATTACAAGGGTCATGGAGCATTGTGATGACAGGTGTCAGGGAGCCTGGTGATGACTCGCATCATGGCACGATGTGATGACAAGTGTTATGGAACTTCGTGATCAGAAATGTTTGGAGCATTGTGATGACAGAGGTCATAGAACATTTTGAGTTCATGGAGCATGGAGCTTTGTTATGAAAAGGGCATGGAGCATTGTGCTGACAAGGTTCAGGGTGGATTGTGATGACAATGTTAATGGAATATTCTGATGACAAGCGCATGGAGCATTGTGATGACAAGGTCATGTAGCACTTTGCTGATAAAGGCATGGAGAATTGTGATGAAAAGGGTCATGGAGCACTGTGATGACAAGCGTCAGGAAGCATTGTGCTTACAGGGGTCATGGAGCATTTGAATGACAAGGGCATGGATCATTGTGATGACAAGTGTCATGGAGCATTTTGATGACAAAAGTCCCGGATCATTCTGTTGTCATGGGTCATGGAGCGTTGTTATGACAGTGGTCATGGAGCATTGTGATGACAGGAGTCATGGAGCATTGTGATGAGAAGGTCATGGAGCATTGGGCTGAAAATGTTCATGGAGTATTGTGATGACAGGGGTCATGGAGCATTGTGATGACCGGGGAATGGAGCATTGTGAAGACAAGTTCCTGGAGCATTGTGATGAGAAGATCATGGAGCCATTTGATGACAAGTCTCATGGAACATTCTGATGAAAAGAGGCATGGAGCATTGTGATTACAGGGCTCTTGGAGCATTGTGATGACAAGGGCATGGAGCATTGTGATGGGAAAGCCATGGGACATTCTGATGACATGCGGCATGGAGGTTTGTGATGACAGGGGCATGGAGCATTGTGATTACAGGGGTATTGGAGCATTGTGATGAAATGTGCATGGATCATTGTGATGAAAAAGGCATGGAGCCTTGTGATAACAGGGTTCAAGGAGCATACTGACGGCAAGTGTCAGGGAGCATTGTGATGACAAGTGTATTGAGCATTGTGATGACAAAGTTTATGGAGCATTGTGATGAGAAGACCATTGATAATTGTGATGACGAGCGTCATTGGGCATTGTGATGACAAGTGTTATGGAACACTGTGATCACTAGGGTTTGGAGCATTGTGATGACAGAGGTCATGGAGCATTTTGATTTCATTGTGATGACAATAGCATGAAGCATTATAATAATGGGCATGGTGCATTGTAATGACAGGGTTCATGGAGCATTGAGATGAAAAGGGACATGGAGCATTGTGATTACAGGGGTCTTGGAGCATTGTAATGGCAAGGGCATGGAGCATTGTGATTACAGGGGTCTTGGATCATTGTGATGACAAGGGTCATGGAGGCTTGTGATGACAAGGCCGTGGAACACTGAGATGACAGTGGTCATGGAGCATTGTTATGACAGGTGTTATGGAGCATTGTGATGAGAAGGGCATGGAGCATTGATATGAAAAATTTCATGTATTATTGTGATTAGAGTGGGCATGGAGTATTGTGATGAAAAGGGCATGGAACTCTGTGATACATGGGACATGGAGGATTGTAATGACAATGGCATCGAGCATTGTGATGAGAAGGGCACCGAGCATTGTGATGACGAGCATCAGGAGCTTTGTGATGAATAGGGCATGGAGCAATGTGATGAGAGGATTCATGTTGCCTTGTGATGACAATGGCATGAAGCACTGTGATGCCAAGGGTCATGGAGCTTTTGATGACAAAGGTCATGGAACATTGTGATGACAAGGGCATGGTGCACTGTGATGAGAAGGGCAGGGAACATTGTGATGACAGGGTCATGGAGCAATTTGATGAAAAGTGCCTTAGAACATTTTGATGACAGGGATTATGGAACATTGTGATGTCAGGGGTGATGGAGCATTGTGATGAAAAGGGTCATGGAACATTGTGATGATAAGGACATGTAGCATTTTGATGACAGTGTTCATGGAACATTGTGAGGAAATGTGTGAGGGAGTATTGTGATGACTTGTGTTTGAACATTGTGATATCAGTGGTGAGAGAGCATTTTGATGAGAAGTGCATGGAGCATTGTGATGACAATGTTGTGGAGTGCTGTGATGACAAGCGCATCGTTCATTGTGATGACGTGTCATGGAGCATTGTGCTGACAAGCACATGGAGCATTGTGATGACAAGTGTCATGGAGCATTGTGCTGAGAAAGGCATGGAGTATTGTGATGGCAAGGGTCATGGAGCATTGTGATGAAAAGTTCATGGATCATTGTTGTGACAAAGGTCACAGAGCCTTCTGATGACGTGGGCATGGGCCATTGTGATGACAAAGGTCAGGAAGCATTATGATGTCTGGAGGCACGGAGCATTTTGATGACAAGGGCATGGAGAATTGTGATGACAGGGGCATGGAGCATTGGTCTGACAATTTTCATGGATTTTTGTGATGACAGTGGGCATGGCTCATTGTGATGACAAGGGCATGGAGCATTGTGATGACAAGATCATGGAGTATTGTGAAGACTGGTGACAGGGAGCCTTATGATGGCATATGTCATGGTCCATTTTGATGACAATGGCATGGAGCATTGTGATGCCAAGTGTCATGGAGGATTGTGATGACAAAGGTAATTTAGCACTGTGTTGACAAGGGCTTTGAGCATGGTGATGACATGGCTCATGGAGCATTGTGATGACAAGGGCATGGAGCATTGTGATGACAAGGACCAATGAGAATTTTGATGACAAGTTCCTGAAGCATTGTGATGACACGCACATGGTGCTTGCTATGACAGGGGTCATGGAGCATTGCGATGACAAGTGCATGGAGAATTGTGATGACAAGAGCATGTAACATTGTGATGAGAAGTGTCATGGAGCATTGTGATGACAAAGACGTGGAGAATTGTGATGACAAGGGATATGGAGCATTTTGTTGACCAGGGTATGGAGCATTGTGATGGCAAGGCCATGGATCATTGTGATGAGAAGTTCATGAAGATTGGGCTTAAAATGTTCATGGAGTATTGTTATGACAAGAGTCCCGGAACTTTGATTTGTTCAGGATTCATGGAGCGTTGTGATGAGAGTGGTCATGGAGCATTGTGATGACAGGTGTCATGGGGCATTGTGATGAGAAGGTCATGGAGCATTGGGCTGAAAATGTTCATGTAGCATTGTGTTGACAGGGGAATGGAGCATTGTGATAGACAAGTTCCTGGAGCATTGTGATGAGAAGACCATGGAGCATTCTGATGACAAGTCTCATGGAGCATTCTGATGAAAAGGGGCATGGAGCATTGTGATTACAGGGGTCTTGGAGCATTGTGATGACAAGGGCATGGAGCATTGTGATGAGAAGGCCATGGAGCATTCTGATGACATGCGTCAAGGAGTTTTGTGATGACAAGGGCATTGAGCATTGTGATTACAGTGGTCTTGGAGCATTGTGATGAAATTGGCATGGATCATTGTGATGAAAAAGGCATGGAGCCTTGTCATGACAGGGTTCAAGGGGCATACTGACGACAAGTTTCCGGGAGCATTGTGATGACAGATGTTTTGAGCATTGTGATGACAAAGGTCACGGAGCATTGTGATGAGAAGACCATGGACAATTGTGATGACGGACGTCATTGGGCATTGTGATGACAAGTGTTATGGAACATTGTGATCACAAGGGTTTGGAGCATTGTGATGACAGAGGTCATGGAGCATTTTGATTTCATTGTGATGACAATAGCATGAAGCATTATGATGATGGGCATGGTGCATTGTGATGACAGGGTTCATGGAGCATTGCGATGAAAAGGGGCATGGAACATTTTGATTACAGGGGTCTTGGAGCATTGTGATGACAAGGGCATGGAGAATTGTGATGAGAAGTCCATGGAACATTCTGATGATATGCGTCATGGAACTTTGTGATGACAAGGGCATGGAGTATTGTGATTACAGGGGTCTTGGGGCATTGTGATGACAAGGGTCATGGAGCCTTGTGATGCCAAGGCCATGGAACATTGTGATGGCAGGTGTCATGGAGCATTGTTATGACAGGGTTAATTGAGCATTGTGATGACAGGTACATGGAACATTGGTCTGAAATATTTCACAGATTATTGTGATGAAATTGGGTATGGAGCATTCTGATGACAAGGGCACTGAACACTGTGATACATGGGTCATGGTGGATTGTAATGACAAGGGCATGGAGCATTGTGATGACAAGTGTCATGGAGCTTTCTGATGACAAGGGCATGGACCAATGTGATGAGAGGGTTCATGGAGCATTGTGATGACAATGGAATGGAGCATTGTCAGGCCTAGTGTCATGGAGCATTGTGATGACAATGGTCATGGAGCATTTTGATGACAAGTGCGTGGTGCATTGTGATGAGAAGGGCGGTGAGCACTCAGATGACAGGGTCATGGAGCAACTTGATGAAAAGTGTCATGGAACATTTTGATGACAGTGGTTTTGGAAAATTGTGATCACAATGTTTATGGAACATTGTGATGTCAGGGGTCATGGAGCATTGTGATGAAAAGGGTCATGGAACATTTTGATGACAGTTGTTATGGAGCATTGTGATGTCCGTGTTCATGGAGCATTGTGATGATAAGGCCATGTAGCATTGTGATGACAGGGGTCATGGAAGATTGTGATGACACGGTAGAGGGAGTATTGTGATGACTAGTGATGGAACATCGTGATATCAGTGGTGAGTGAGCATTTTGATGAGAAGTGCATGGAGCATTGTGATAACAAGGTTTATGGGGAATTGTGATGAGAAGGTTGTGGAGAATTGTGATCACAACCACATGGCACATTGTGATGACATGGATCATGGAGCATTGCACAGACAAGCACATGGAGCATTTTGATGATATGGGTCATGGAGAATTGTGCTGACAAATGCATGGAGCATTGTGATGACAAGGGTCATGGAGCATTGCGAGGAAATGTTCATGGAGCATTGTGGTGACAGAGGTCACAGAACCTTGTGATGACGAGGGCATTGACCATTGTGCTGACAAAGGTCATGAAGTATTGCGATGACTGGAGTCACGGAGCATTGTGATGACAGGGTCATGGAGCATTGTGATGACACGGTCATGGAGTATTGTGAAGACAGGTGTCAGGGAGCATTGTGATGACATATGTCATAGTCCATTATGATGACAATGGCATGGAGCATTGTGATGCCTAGTGTCATGGAGGATTGTGATGACAAAGGAAATGGAGCATTGTGATGACAAGGGGTTGGAGCATTGTGATGACAAGGGTCATGGAGCATTGTAATGACAGGTGCCATTGAGAATTTTGATGACAAGTTCGTGAAGCATTGTGATGACAAGCGCATGGAGCTTGCTATGACAGGGGTCATGGAGCATTGCGATGACAAGTTCATGGAGAATTGTGATGACAAGAGCATGTAATATTGTGATGAGAAGTGTCATGCAGCATTGTGATGACAAGGACGTGGAAAATTGTGATGACGAGAGTCAAGGGGCATTGTGATGACAAGTGTTATGGAACATTGTGGTCACAAGGGTTTGGAGCATTGTGATGACAGTGTTCATGGAACATTGAGATGAAAAGGGGCATGGAGCATTCTGATTACAGCCATCTTGGAGCATTGTTTTGAGAAGGGAATGTAGCATTTTGATGAGAAGTCCATGGAGCATTCTGATGACATGCGTCATGGAGCATTGTGATGACAAGGGTTAAGGAGTCTTGTGATGACAAGGCCGAGGAACATTGTGATGGCAGTGTTCATGGAGCATGGTTATGACAGGGGTAATGGAGCATTGTGAGGACAAGGGAATGAAACATTGGTGTGAAATGTTTCATGGTTTATTGTGATGAGATTGGGCATGGAGCATTGTGATAACAAGGTCACGGAATACTGTGATACATGGGTCATGGAGGATTGTAATGACAAGGGCATGGAGCATTGTGATGAGAAAGGAATCGAGCATTGTGATGACAAGCGTCATGGAGCTTTGTGATGCCAAGGGCATGGAGCAATGCACTGAGAGTGTTCATGAAGCATTGTGATGACAATTGCATGGAGCATTTTGATGCCAATGGTTATGGAGCTTTGTGATGACAATGGTCATGGAGCATTTTGATGACAAGGGCGTGGTGCATTGTGATGAGAAGGGCAGGGAGCATTGTGATGACAGGATCATGGAGCACTTTGATGAAAAGTGTCATGGAATATTTTGATGACAGGGGATATGGAACATTGTGATATCAGGGATATGGAGCATTGTGATGAAAAGGGTCATGGAGCATTTTGAGGACAGGCATTATGGAACATTGTGATGTCAGGGGTCATGGAGCATTGTGATGATAAGGGGATGTAGCATTGTGATGACAGGGTTCATGGAACATTGCGATTACAGGGGTGAGGGAGTATTGTGATGAGTGGTGATGGATCATTGTGATGTCAGTGGTGAGAGAGCATTTTGATGAGAAGTGAATGGAGCATTGTGATGACAAGGTTTATGGAGCATTGTGATGACAAGTTTGAGTAGCATTGTGATTACAAGTGCATGTCGCTGTGTGATGACATGGGTCATGGAGCATGGTGCTGACAAGCGCATGAAGCATTGTGATGACAATTGTCATGGAGCATTCTGATGAAAAGTTCATGGAGCATTGTGGTGACAAATGTCACAGAGCCTTCTGATGACGAGGGCATGGACCATTCTGATGACAAACGTCATGGAGCATTGTGATGACAAAGGCATGGTGCATTGTAATGACAAGTTCATGGACAATTGTGAAGACTGGTGTCAGGGAGCATTGTGATGACATATGTCATGGTCCATTGTGATGACAATGTCATGGAGCATTGTGATGCCAAGTGTCATGGAGGTTTGTGATGACAAATCTAAAGGAGCATTGTTATGACAAGTGCATGGAGCATTGTGATGACAAGGATTATTGAGAATTTTCATGAAAATTTCGTGAAGCATTGTGATGACAAGCGTATGAAGCTTGCTATGACAGGGGTTATGGAGCATTGTGATGACAAGTGCATGGAGAATTTTGATGACAAGACCATGTAACATTGTGATGAGAACTGTCATGGAGCATTGTGAAGACAAGGACAAGGAGAATTGTGATGACAATTGACATGGAGCATTTTGCTGACAAAGGCGTTGAGCATTGTGATGACAAGGGTCATGGAGCAATCTGATGAAAAGGGAATGGAGCATTGTGATGACAAAGTCCTGGAGCTTTGTGATGAGAAGCCCATGGAGCCTTGCTATGACAAGTCTCATGGAGCATTCTGATGAAAAGGGGCATGGAACATTGTGATTACAGGGGTCTTGGATCATTGTGATGACAAGGGCATGGTGCATTGTGATGAGAAGGGCAGGGAGCATTGTGATAACAGAGTCATGGAGCAATTTGATGAAAAGGGTCATGGGACATTTTGATGACAGGTGTTATGGAACACTGTGATGTCAGGGGTCATGAAGCATTGTGATGAAACGTGTCATGGAGCATTTTGATGACAGGTATTGTGGAACATTGTGATGTCAGGCTTCATGGAGTATTGTGATTATAAGGACATGTAGCATTGTAATGATGGGGTCATGGAACATTGTGATGACAGGGGTGAGGGAGTATTGTGATGACTAGTGATGGAACATTGTGATATCAGTGGTGAGAGAGCATTTTGATGAGAAGTGCATGGAGCATTGTGACGACAATGTTTATGGAGCATTGTGCTGGCAAGCGCTTTGTGCTTTGTGATGACATGGTTCATGGAGCATTGTGCTGACAAGCCCATGGAGCATTGTCATGACAAGGGTCATGGAGCATTGTGCTGACAAAGGCGTGGAGCATTGTGATGACAAGGGTCACAGAGAATTGTTGTGAAAATTTCATGGAGCATTGTGGTGACAAAGGTCACAGAGCCTTGTCATGATGCGGGCATGGACCATTGTGATGACAAAGGTCATGAAGCATTTTGATGACTGGAGTCACGGAGCATTGTGATGACAGGTGTCATGGAGCATTGTGATGACAAGGGCATGGAGCATTGTGATGATGGGGCATGGAGCTTTGGTCTGACAAGTTTTATGGATTATTGTGATGACAATGGGCATGGCGCACTGTAATGACAAGGGCATGGAGCATTGTGATGACAAGGTCATGGAGTATTGTGAAAAAAGGTGACAGGGAGCATTGTGATGATATATGTCATGGTCCATTGTGATGACAATGGCATGGAGCATTGTAATGCCAAGTGTCATGGAGGATTGTGATGACAAAGGTAATGGAGCATTGTGATGGCAGGTGTTATGGAGCATTGTGATGACAGGGGTCATGGATCATTGTGATGACAAAGGTCATGGAGCATTGTGATGAAAAGGGCATGGAGTATTGTGATGACAGTCATCATGGAGCGTTGTGATGACAAGTGTTATGGAACATTGTGATCACAGGATTTGGAGCATTGTGATGAGAGAGGTCATGGATCATTTTGCTTTCAAGGAGCATAGAGCATTGTAATGACAAGGGCAGGAATCAATGTGATCCCAGGGTTCATGGATGATTGTGATGACAAGCGCATGGAGCATTGTGATAACAAGGTCATCTAGCATTTTGCTGACAAAGTCATGGAGCATTGTGATGACAAGGGTCATGGAACACTGTGATGACAAGTGTCACAGAGCATTGTGATGACAAGAGTCCTGTATCATTGTGTTGTCAGGGGTCATGGAGCGTTGTGATGACAGCGATCATGGATCATTGTGATGACAAGTGTTATGGAACATTGTGATCACAAGGGTTTGGAGCATTGTGATGATAGAAGTCATGGAGCATTATGATTTCATTGTGATGACAATAGTATGAAGCATTATGATGATGGGCATGGTGCATTGTGATGACAGGGTTCATGGAGCATTGAGATAAAAAGTGGCATGGAGCATTGTGATTACAGGGGTATGGGAGCATTGTGATGACAAGGGCTTGGAGGATTGTGAGGAGAAGGCCATGGAGCATTCTGATGACATGCGTCATGGAGATTTGTTATGACAAGGACATGGAGCATTGTGATTCCAGTGGTCTTGCAGCATTGTGATGAAAAGGGCATGGATCATTGTGATGAAAAAGGCATGGAGCCTTGTCATGACAGTGTTCAAGGAGCATACTGACAGCATGTGTCAGGGAGCATTGTGATGACAACTGTATTGAGCATTGTAATGACAACGTTCATGGAGCCTTGTGATGAGAAGACCATGGATAATTGTGATGACAAGCGTCATGGGGCGTTGTGATGACAAGTGTTATGGAACATTGTGATCTCAAGGATTTGGAGCATTGTGATGACAGAGGTCATGGAGCATTTTGATTTCATTGTGATGACAATAGCATGAAGCATTATGATAATGGGCATGGTGCATTGTGATGATAGGGTTCATGGAGCATTGAGATGAAAAGGAGCATGGAGCATTGTGATTACAGGGGTCTGGGAGCATTGTGATGACAATGGCATGGAGCATTGTGATGAGAAGTCCATGGAGCATTCTGATGACATGTGTCATGGAGATTTGTGATGACAAGGGAATGGAGAATTTTGATTACAGGGATCTTGGAGCATTGTGATAACAAGGGTCATGGAGCCTAGTGATGACATGGCCTTGGAACATTGTGATGGCAGGGGTCATGGAGCATTGTTATGACAGGGGTAATGGATCATTTTGATGACAAGGGCATGGAGCATTGGTCTGAAATGTTCCATGGATTATTGTGATGAGAGTGGGCAATGAGCATTGTGATGACAAGGGCACAGAACCCTGTGATTCATGGTCATGGAGGATTGTAATGACAAGGGCATGGAGCCTTGTGAGGTGAAAGTGCTCATGATGATGGTGCCCATGTTGGTAGTTCCATTGGTGACAGTGCTCACAGTGATAGTGACCATGGTAAGATTGCAGATGATGGCCATGCCATTGGTGACATTGCCCATGATGACAGTGCCCATGGAGAATAGTGCCCACGGTGACATTTCCAATGGAGACACTTCTCATGTTGACATTGCACATGGTGTCAGGGCTCATGGTGACAGCCTGCATTGTGCCGGTGCTGAAGGTGACAGTGCTAATGGTGACAGTGTCCATGGTGACAGTGACCAACGTGAGAGTGCTCACGGTGATAGTGCCCATGGTGACAGGGCTCATGGGGACAGTCCGCATTGTGCCAATGCCCATGGTGACAGTGCTCATAGTGAAAGTGCTCATGGTAATACTGCTCACTGTGACAGTGCCCAATGTGAAATTTCCCACGGTGACCGTACTCATCGAGATAATGCCCATTGTGGCAATTCTCATAATGATAGTTCTCATGGTGACAAAGGTCATGGTGCAAGTTCCCTGGGTGGAAGTGCTCATGGTGACAGTGCTGATGGTGGCAGATCCCATGGTGAGAGTACCGATGGGGTAGTGCACAAGGTGAGAGTGCCCATTGTAACCATGCTCATGGTGATAGTGCAAACGGTGATAGTGCCCATTGTGACATTGCCAATGGAGACCATCCTCACTGTGACAGTGCTCATGGTTACAGTGCTCATGCTGGAAATGCCCATGGTGACATTGCTCATTGTGGCAGTGCTAAAGGGGCAGTGCCGATGATGACAGTGCTTATGGTGATAGTGTTCACAGTGTCTGAGCTCAAGGTTATAGTGCCATTGGTGACAGTGCACATGGTGATAGTTCTCACAGTGACAGTGCCTATTGTGACAATACTCATGGTGACAGTTCCCATGGTGACCATTCTCACATTGATAGTGCGCCTGGTGACAGTTCGCTTGGTGAAAATTCTCCTGATGACAGTGCCCATGTTGGTAGTACCATTGGTGACAGTGCTCACAGTGATAGTGACCATGGCAAAATTGCAGATGATGGCCGTGACATTGGTGACATTGCCCATGATGACAGTCCTCATGATGACAGTCCTCACGGTGATAGTGTCCATAGTGACAGTGCACATTGTTGTAATGCACATGGTGGCAGTGAAAAATGGTGAAGGAGCCCATGGTGACAGTGCTCATGGTGACAGTGCACACGGTGAGAGGGCTCATGGTTGCATTACACATTGTGACAGTGCTCACATTTGCAGTGCCCATTGTAACCGTGCTCACCATGATAGTATCCATGGTGACAGTGATCACAGTGATAGTGCCGATGGTGACAGTGTTCACAGTGATAGTGCCCATGGTTAAGTTGCCCATGGTGACAGTGCTCGTGGTAATAGTGAGCATAGTGAGAGTGCACTTGTTGACCGTGCCCATGCTGACAGTACACATGGTGATAATTCTCAAGTTGGTAGTGCCCATGGTGGCAGTGCCCATAGACACCACCCTCAAGGTGATAGTGCTCACTGTGACAGGGCCCATTGGGACAGTGCAAACTGTGACTTTGCCTATCCGAGAGTGTGATCAGAGTGACAAAGCCCATGGTGACAGTGACCACGGTTACAGTTCTAATGCTGATAGTACCCATAGTGACAATACCCATGGTGACAGTACTCATGGTGATAATGCTCAAGGTGATAGTGCCCATGGGGATAGTGCCCATGGTGAGAGTCCTCACGGTGATAGTGCCAATGCTGATAGTTCCCATTCTGAATGTGCTCATGACGACAGTGCCTATGTTGGCAATTCCAATGGTGACAGTGCTCACGGTGATACTGACGGTGGTAACAGTTCACATGGTGGCCGTGCCCTTGGTGACAGTGCCCATGATGACAGTACTCATGGTGACAGTGCTCACGGTGATAGTGCCCATGGTGAGAGTGCACATGGTGGGAGTGCACATGCTGGCAGTGAAAAATGGTGACAATGCTCAAGGTGATAGTGCACACGGTGAAAACCCATGCTGACAGTACTCACAGTGACACTGCTCATGGTTGCAGTACCCATGGTGACAGTGCTCACTGTGACAGTACCCACGGTATGAGTGCCGATGGTGACACTGCTCATGGTGACACTGCCCATGATGAGAGTGCCCATTGTGACAGTGCCCATGGTGACATTGCTCACGGAGACAGTACACATGGTGACACTGACCACAGTGAGAATGCTCTCGGTGATAGTGCCCATGTCGACAGCACTCATGGTGACAGTCCCCATTGTGCCATTGCCCATGGTGACAGTGACCACGGTGAGACGTCTCATGGTTATAGTGCTCACGGTAATAGTGTTCATGGTGAAAGTGCCAATAGTGACAATACCCAGGGTGACAGTACTCATGGTGAAAATACCCATGGTGGCAGTTCTTATAGTGAGAGTGCTCGTGGTGGAACTGCCCAGGCTGACAGTGCTCATTGTAGCAGTGCTCATGGTGACAGTGACGATGATGCCAGTGCTTATGGTGATGGTGTTCACAGTGGCTATGCTTATGGAGATAGTGCTCATGGTGACAGTACCTATGATGACAGTGCCCAGGGTGACAGTGCTCATGGGGAAACTGCCCATGATACCATTAAAAATGGTGATAGTGCCCCTGGTGACAGTGCCCATGGTGATATTGCTCATGGTGATAGTGCCTTGGGTGACAGTGCTCATGGTGAAATTGCCCATCCTGACAATGCTCATGGTGACATTGCCCTTCGAGAGAGTACCCATATTGACAGTGCCCATGGTGATGTGCTCATGTTGACAGTGCTCACAGTCATAGTGACCATGGTGACATTGCCCATGGTGGAAGTGCCCACCGTGCCCTTGCCCACAGTGACAGTGACCACGCTGAGAGTTCTCATGGTGATAGTGCCCATGGTGACAGTGCACATGGTCATACTGCCAATGGTTACATTACTCAAGGTGACAGTGCTCATGGTTGCAGTACCCATGGTGACAGTGCTAAAAATGCCAATGCCAATGGTGGCAGTGCCCATGGTGACAGTGCCAACAGTGACATTGCGTATGGTGACACTTCTCACGGTGGCATTGCCCATGGTGACAGGGATCAATATGACAGTCCGCATTGCCGAAGGTGACAATGCTCACGGTGACAGTGTACATGGTGACAGTGACCAAGGTGAGAGTGCTCACGGTCATAGTGCCCATGGTGACAGGGCTCATGATACAGTACTCATTGTGCCAGTGCCCACGGTGAGAGTACTCACAGTGAAAGTGCTCATGGTAATACTGCTCATGGTGACAGTGCCCAAGGTGAAATTACCAATGGTGACAGTACTCATTGAGAAAGTGCCCATGGTGGAAATTCTCATAATGACAGTTCTCATAATGACAGTGCCCATGTTGGTATTTCCATTGATGACAGTGCTCACAGTGATAGTGACCATGGCAAGGTTGCAGTTGGTGGCCATGGAATTGGAGACATTGCCCATGATGACAGTACTCATGGTGACAGTGTTCATGGTGATAGTGTCCATAGTGAGAGTGCACATTGTTGTAATGCACATGGTGACAGTGAAAAATGGTGACAGAGCCCATGGTGATAGTGCTCATGGTGACAGTGCACACAGTGACTGGGCTCATGGTTGCATTACACATTGTGACAGTACTCACAGTTAGAGTGCCCATTATAACAGGGCTCACCATGATAGTGTCCATGGTGACAGTGATCACTGTGATAGTGCCAATGGTAATAGTGCTCACAGTGATAGTGCACATGGTTAAGTTGCTCATGGTGACAGTGCTAACGGTCATAGTGAGCACAGTGATAGTGCACTTGTTGACCGTGCCCATACTGACAGTACATATGGTGAAAATTCTCAAGTTGGTAGTGCTCATGGTGGCAGTGCCCATGGGGACAGTGCAAACTGTGACTTTGCCTATCAAGACTGTGCTCACAGAGACAAAGTCCATGTTGACAGTGACGACGGTGACAGTTCTAATGCTGCAAGTACCCATAGTGACAATACCCATGGTGACAGTACTCATGGTGATAATTCTCAAGGTGATAGTGCCCATGGCGATAGTGCCCATGGTGAGAGTCCTCACGGTGATAGTGTCCATGGTGATAGTTCCCATTCTGAAAGTGCTCATGACGACAGGGCCTATGTTGGTAATTCCCATGGTGTCAGTGCTCACAGTGATACTGATGATGGTAACAGTTCACATGGTGGCCGTGCCCTTAGTGACAGTGCCCATGAAGACAGTACTCACTGTGACAGTGCTTACGGTGATAGTGACCATGGTGAGAGTGCAAATGGTGGGAGTCCACATGGTTACAGTGAAAAATGGTAACAGTGCTCAACGTGACAGTGCACACAGTGAAAACCCATGCTGACAGTACTCACAGTGACACTGCTCATGGTTGCAGTACCCATGGTGACAGAGCTCACAGTGACAGTGCCCATGGTATGAGTGCCCATGGTGACAGTGCTCATGGTGACACTGCCCATGATGATAGTGCCCATGGTGACATTGCATATGCTGACAGTTCTCACGGAGACAGTGCACATGGTGACACTGACCACAGTGAGAGTGCTCATGGTGATAGTGCCCATGGGGACAACCCTCATGGTGACGGTCCCCATTTTGCCATTGCCCATCGTGACATTGCCCATGGTGACAGTGACCATGGTGAGAAGTCTCACGGTGATAGTGCTCATGGTGACAGTTTCAATGGTGACAATAAGCAGGGTTACAGTACTCATGGTGAAAATACACATGGTGGAAGTTCTCATAGTGAGAGTGCTCATGGTCGAAGTGCCCATGCTGACAGTGCTCATTGTGGCAGTGCTCATGGTGACAGTGCCATTGATGCCAGTGCTTATGGTGATGGTGTTCACAGTGGCTGTGCTCATGGAGATAGTGCTCACGGTGACAATGCCTATGATGACATTGCCCAGGGTGACAGTGCTCACGGGGAAACTGCCCATGATAATATTAACCATGATGATAGTGCCCATGGAGACAGTGCCCACGATGACATTGCTTATGGTGACAGTGCCTTTGGTGACAGTGCTCATGGTGAAATTGCCCATGCTGACAATGCTCATGGTGACATTGCCCTTCGACAGAGTACCCATATTGACAGTGCCCATGGTGACGTGCTCATGTTGACAGTGCTCCAGTGATAGTGCCCATGGTGACATTGCCCATAGGAAGTGCCAACAGTGAAAGTGCCCACGCTGAGAGTTCTCATGGTGATAATGCCCAGGGTGGCAGTGCACATGGTCATACTGCAAATGGCGACAGTGCTCATGGTTGCAATACCCATGGTGACAGTGCTAAAAATAACAGTGCCAATGGTGGCAGTGCCCATGGTGACAGTGCCCACGGTGACATTGGCTATGGTGACAGTTCTCACAGTGACATTTCCCATGGTGACAGGCCACAATGTGACAGTCCGCATTGTGCCAGGGCCGAAGGTGACAGTGCTCAAAGTGACAGTGTCCATGGTGACAGTGACCAAGGTGAGAGTGCTCACGGTGATAGTGCCCATGGTGACAGGGCTCATGGTGACAGTTCGCATTGTGCCAGTGCCCATGGTGACAATTCTCACAGTGAAAGTGCTCATGGTAATACTGCTCATGGTGACAGTGCCCACGGTGAAATTACCCATGGTGACAGTACTCATCGAGAAAGTGCCCATGGTGGCAATTCTCATAATGAAACTTTTCATGGTGACAGTGCTCATGGTAGCAGTGGCCAAGGAGGCAGTGCTCGTGGTGACAGTGCTCATGGTGACAGTGCTCATGGTGGCAGTCCCATGGTGAGAGTAATGATGGGGTAGTGCACAAGGTGACAGTGCCTATGGTAACCGTGCTCATGGTGATAGTGCACACAGTGATAGTGCCCATTGTGACATTGCCCATGGAGACCCTCCTCATTGTGACAGTACTCATGGTTACAGTGCTCATCGTGGAAGTTCCCATGGTGACAGTGCTCATTGTGGCACTGCTCATGGGGACAGTGCCGATGATGAGAGTGCTTATGGTGAGAGTGTTCACAGTGTCTGTGCTCAAGGTGATAGTGCTCATGGTGGCAGTGCCCATAGTGACACTGCACATGCTGGCAATAACCACGATGATAGACCCATGTTGAGAGTGCCCTAGATCACAGTGCAATGTTGAGAGAGCTCACGGTGACAGTGAAAAGGTGACAGTGCCACCGGAGGCAATCGTCATAGAGACAATACACATCGTGACAGTGCTCATGGTGACAACGCCCATGATGACACAGCCCATGGTGACAGTGCTCATGAGGAAAGTGCCAATGATAACATTAAGTACGGTGATAGTGCTCCTGGTGACAGTGCCCATGGTGACATTGCTCATGGAAATATTGCCTTTGTTGACAGTACTCATGGTGAAATTGCCCATGCTGACAATGCTCACGGTGACATTGCCATTGGAGAGAGTACACATGTTGAGAGTTCGCATGGTGACGTGCTCATGTTTACAGTGCTCACAGTGCTAGATCCCATGGTGACAATGCCCACGGTGGAATTGCTCACGATATCAGTGCCAACAGTGACAGTGCTCATGCTGACAGTTCTCATGGTGACAGTGCCCATGTTTGCAGTACCCATGGTGACAGTGCTCAAAATGGCATTGCCCATGGTGACATTGCCAATGGTGACATTGCCTGTGGTTACAATTTTCAGGGTGACATTGCCCATGGTGACAGGGATCATGGTGACAGTCCACATTGTGCCAGTGCCCATGGTGAGAGTGCTCACAGTGAAAGTGCTCGTGGTAATATTGTTTACGGTGAGAGTGCCAAAGGTAAAAATACCCATGGTGACAGCACTCATCGAGAAATTGCCCATGGTTACAATTCTCATAGTAACAGTTTTCATGGTAACAGTGCTCATCGTGGCAGTGCCCTTGGTGTCAATGTTCATGGTGGCAGTGCTCATGGTGAAAGTGCTCATGGTGGAAGTTCGCATGATGAGAGTACCGATGGGGCATTGCACATGGTGACATTGCCCATGGCAAACGTGCCCATGGTGATATGACCCAAGGTGACAGTTATCACGCCAGTTGTGCCGATGCTGATAATGCTCCCGGTGATAGTGCCCATGGTTATCGTGCCCATGGTGACAGTGTTCAGAGTAATAATGAGCATAGTGATAGTGTACTTGGTGAGTGTGCCCATGGTGACTGTGCCCAAGATGACAGTACACATGGTGATACAGCTCAATGTGATAGTGCCCTTGTGGACAGGGCGCATGGTGACAGTTCTCACGGTGACAGTGCCTATGATGAAAATGCTCAGGGTGACAGTGCCCATGGTGACCGTTCTCACGTTCATAGTGCCCATGGTGACAGTTCATATGGTGAAAGTGCTCATGATGACAGTGCCCATGTTGGTAGTTCCATGGGTGACAGTGCTCACAGTGATAGTGACCATGGTAAGATTGCAGATGTTGGCTGTGCCATTGCCCATGATGAGAGTACACATGGTGACAGTGCTCATGGTGATAGTGTGCAAGGTGACAGTGCACATGGTTGTAATGCACATGGTGGCACTGAAAAATAGTTATAGTGCCCATGGTGACAGTGCTCATGCTGACAGTGCACAAGGTGACAACCCATACTGACAGTGCTCACGGTGACTGGGCTCATGGTTGCATTACCCATTGTGACAGTGCTCACAGTTACAATGCTCATGTTAACTGTGCACACCATGATAGTGTCTATGGTGACAGTGATCACAGTGATAGTGCCGATGGTGATAGTGCTCAGGGTGATAGTGCCCATGGTAAAGTTGCCCATGGTGACAGTGCTCATGGTAAGAGTGAGAACAGTGATAGTGCACTTCTTGACCATGCCCAAGATGAGAGTACACATGGTGATAATTCTCAAGTTGGTAGTGCCCATGGTGGCAGTGCACATGGACACCACCGTCAAAGTGATAGCGCTGACTGTGACAGGGCCAATGAGGACAGTGCAAACCTTGATTTTGCTTATCATGACAGTGCTCACAGTGATAAATTCCATTGTAACAGTGACCACGGTGACTGCTCTAATGCTGATAGTGCCCATAGTGATAATACCCATGGTGACAGTACTAATGGTGATAATTCTCAAGGTGGTAGTGCCCATGGTCACAATGCCCATGGTGAGAGACCTCACGGTGATAGTGCCCATGGTGACACTTATCACGCCTGTTGTGCCGATGCTGATAATGCTCCCGGTGATAGTGTCCATGGTTACGGTGCCCATGGTAAGAGTGTTCAGAGTAATAGTGAGCATAGTGACAAATTCCATAGTGACAAATTCCATCGTGAGAGTGACCACCGTAACAGTTCTAATGCTGATAGTGCCCATAGTGACAATACCCATGGTGACAGTACTCATGGTGATAATTCTCAAGGTGGGAGTGCCACTGGCGCTCATTCCCATGGTGAGAGTCCTCACGGTGATAGTGCCCATGGTGACAGTTCCCATTCTGAAACTGCTCATGATGACAGTGCCTATGTTGGTAATTCCCATGGTGACACTTCTCACAGTGATACTGACGATGGTAAGAGTTCACATGTTGGCCGTTCCCTTGATGACAGTGCCCATGAAGAGAGTACTTATGGTGACAGTGTTCTCAGTGACAGTGCCCATGGTGAGAGTGCACATGGTGGTAGTACACATGGTGGCACTGAAAAATGGTGACAGTGCTCATGGTGACAGTGCTCACGGTAAAAA
Organism: Mesoplodon mirus; assembly: GCF_964341445.2. NCBI lineage: Eukaryota > Metazoa > Chordata > Mammalia > Artiodactyla > Ziphiidae > Mesoplodon > Mesoplodon mirus. The sequence goes on from NW_028295320.1 coordinate 245,377, forward strand.
CCCATGCTGACAGTACTCACAGAGACACTGCAAATGGTGACAGTACACATGGTGACAGTGCTCACAGTGACAGTGCCCACTGTAGGAGTGCCCATGTTGACAGTGCTCATAGTGACACTGACCACGGTGACATTGCCTATGGTGACAGTGCTCATGGTGACAGTGCCCATGGTGACACTGACCACAGTGAGAATGCTCACGGTAATAGTGCCAATGGTGACAGCACTCATGTTGACAGCCCCCATTGGGCAAGTTGCCATGGTGACAGTGACCATGGTGAGAGATCTCATAGTGATAGCGCTCACGGTAATAGTCCTCATGGTGACAGTGCAAATGGTGACAATACACAGGGTGACAGTACTCATGGTGAAAATACCCATGCTAGCAGTTGTCATAGTGACAGTGCTCATGGGGGATGTGCCCATGCTGACAGTGCTCATTGTGGCAGTGCTCATGATGACAGTACCGATGAGGCCAGTGATTATGGTGATGGTGTTCACAGTGGCTGTGCTCATGGAGATAGTGCTCACGGTGACCGTGCCCATGATGACAGTGCCCAGGGTGACAGTGCTCACGGGGAAATTGCCAATGATAACATTAACCATGGTGATAGTGCCCCTGGTGACACGGCCCACAGTGACATTGCTCATGGTGATAGTGCCTTTGGTGACAGTGCTCATGGTGAAATTGCCCTTCCTGACAATGCTCATGGTGACATTGCCCTTCGAGATAGTACCCATGTTGACAGTGCCCATGGTGACGTGCTCATGTTGACAGTGTTCACAGTGATAGTGCCCATGGTGACATTGCCCATGGTGGAAGTGCCCACGGTGCCCTTGCCAAGAGTGACAGTGCCCACGCTGACAGTTCTCATTGTGATAGTGCCCATGGTGACAGTGCACATGGTGATACTCGCAATGGTGACAGTGCTCATGGTGACAGTGCTCATGGTTGCAGTACCCTTGGTGACAGTGCTCAAAATGACAGTGACAGTGGTGGCAGTGACCATGGTGACAGTGCCCACGATGACATTGCCTATGGTGACACTTCTCACGGTGACATTGCCCATGGTGACAGGGCTCATGTTGACGTGCTCATGTTGAGAGTGCTCACAGTGATAGTGCCAATGGTGACATTGCCCATGGTGGAAGTGCCCACTGTCCCCTTGCCAACAGTGACAGTGCCCACGCTGACAGTTCTCATTGTGATAGTGCCCATGGTGACAGTGCACATGGTGATATTCGCAATGGTGACAGTGCTCATGGTGACAGTGCTCATGGTTGCAGTACCCATGGTGACAGTGCTCAAAATGACAGTGACAGTGGTGTCAGTGACCATGGTGTCATTGCCCACGGTGTCATTGCCTATAGTGACACTTCTCACGGTGACATTGCCCATGGTGACCGGGCTCATGGTGACGTGCTCATATTGAAAGTGCTCACAGTGATAGTGCCCATGGTGACATTGCCCATGGTGGAATTGCACACAATGCCAGTTCCCACAGTGACAGTTCTCACGCTGAGAGTTGTCATGGTGATAGTGCCCATGGTGACAGTGCACATGGTCATACTGCCAATGGTGACAGTACTCATGGTGACAGTACTCATGGTTGCAGTACCCAAGGTGACAGTGCTCAAAATGGCAGTTCCCATGTTGATATTGCCCATGGTGACATTGCCCATGGTGACATTGCCTATGGTGACACTTCTCACGGTGACATTTCCCATGGCGACAGGGCTCATGGTGACGTGCTCATGTTGAGAGTGCTCACAGTGATAGTGCCCATGGCGACAGTGCCCATGGTGGAATTGCTCACGATGCCAGTTCCCACAGTGACAGTGCTCACGCTGAGAGTTGTCATGGTGATAGTGCCCATGGTGACAGTGCGCATGGTGATAGTGCCAATGGTGACAGTACTCATGGTGACAGTACTCATGGTGGCAGTACCCATGGTGACAGTGCTCAAAATGGCATTTCCCATGGTGACATTGCCCATGGTGACATTGCCTATGGTGACACTTCTCACGGTGACATTTCCCATGGTGACACTCCGCATTGTGACAGTGCCCATGGTGACAGTGCTCACAGTGCAAGTGTGCAGGGTAATACTGTTTACGTTGAGAGTGCCCAAGGTGAAAATACCCATGGTGAGAGTACTCATCGAGAAATTGCCCATGGTTACATTTCTCATAGTAACAGTTCTCATGGTAACAGTGCTCATGGTTGCAGGGCCCTCCGTGGCAGTGCTCGTGGTGTCTGTGCTCATGGTGACAGTGCTCATGGTGGCAGTTCCCATGGTGAGAGTACTGATGGGGGCGTGCACATGGTGAGAGTGCCCATGGTAACCGTGTTACGGTGATATGACCCATGGTTACAGTTATCGTGATTCTGGTACCGATGCTGATAATGCTCCCGGAGATAGTGCCCATGGTGACAGTGTTCAGAGTAATATTGAGCATAGTGATAGTGTACTTGGTGACCGTGCCCATGGTGAGAGTTCCTATGGTGACAGTACACATGGTGATACTGCTCCATGTGATAGTGCCCTTGTTGACCCTGCGCATGGTGACAGTTCTCACGGTGACACTGCCTATGGTGACAATTCTCATGGTGACAGTGCCCATGGTGACCGTTCTCACATTCATAGTGCCCATGGTGACAGTTCGTATGGTGAAAGTGCTCATGATGACAGTGCCCATGTTGGTAGTTCCATTGGTGACAGTGCTCACAGTGATAGTGACCATGGTAAGATTGCAGATGGTGGCTGTGCCATTGCCCATGATGACAATACTCATGGTGACAGTGCTCCTGGTGTTTGTGTGCAAGGCGACAGTGCACATGTTTGTAATGCACATGGTGGCACTGAAAAATAGTTATAGTGCCCATGGTGACAGTGCTCATGCTGACACGTGCACAAGGTGACAACCCATGCTGACAGTTCTAACGGTGACTGGGCTCATGGTTGCATAACCCATTGTGACAGTGCTCACAGTTACAATGCTCGTGTTACATGTGCTCACCATGATAGTGTCCATGGTGACAGTGATCGCAGTGATAGAGCCGATGGTGATAGTGCTCATGGTGATAGTGCCCATGATTAAGGTTCCCATGGTGACAGGGCTCAAGGTCATAGTGAGCATAGTGATAGTGCACTTGTTGACCTTGACCACGCTGAGAGTACAAATGGTGATAATTCTCAAGTTGGTAGTGTCCATGGTGGCAGTGCCCATGGACACCACCGTCAAAGTGATAGTGCTCACTGTGACAGGGCCCAACGGGAGAGTGCAAACCGTGACGTTGCCTATCATGACAGTGCTCACAGTAACACATTCCTTCGTGACAGTGACCACGGTGACAGTTCTAATGCTGATAGTGCCCATGGCGATAATTCCCATGGTGAGAATCCTCACGGTGATAGTGCCCATGGTGACAGTTCCCATTGTGAAAGTGCTCATGATGACAGTGCCTATGTTGGTAATTCCCATGGTGACACTTCTCACAGTGATACTGAAAATGGTTACAGATCACATGTTGGCCGTTCCCTTGGTGACAGTGCCCATGAAGACAGTATTTATGGTGACAGTTTTCCTGGTGATAGTGCACATGGTGAGAGTGCACATGGTGGTAGTGCACATGGAGGCTCTGAAAAATGGTGACAGGGCTCATGGTGACAGTGCTCACGGTAAAAAACCATGCTGACAGTACTCACAGAGACACTGCTCATAGTGGCAGTACCCATTGTGAGAGTTCTCACAGTGACAGTGCCCACTGTATGAGTGCCCATGTTGACATTGCTCATGGTGACACTGACCACGGTGACATTGCCTATGGTGACAGTGCTCATGGTGACAGTGCCCATGGTGACACTGACCACAGTGAGAATGCTCACGGTGATAGTGCCAATGGTGACAGCACTCATGTTGTCAGCCCACATTGTGCAAGGTGCCATGGTGACAGTGACCATGGTGAGAGATCCCACGGGGATAGCGCTCACGGTAATAGTCCTCATGGTGACAGTGCAAATGGTGACAATACACAGGGTGACAGTACTCATGGTGAAAATACCCATGGTAGCAGTTCTCATAGTGACAGTGCTCATGGGGGAAGTGCCCATGCTGACAGTGCTCATTGTGGCAGTGCTCATGGTGACAGTACCGATGAGGCCAGTGATTATGGTGATGGTGTTCACAGTGGCTGTGCTCATGGAGATAGTGCTCACGGTGACCGTGCCCATGATGACAGTTCCCAGGGTGACAGTGCTCACGGGGAAAGTGCCAATGATAACATTAACCATGGTGATAGTGCCCCTGGTGACACGGCCCACAGTGACATTGCTCATGGTGATAGTGCCTTTGGTGACAGTGCTCACGGTGAAATTGCCCATCCTGACAATGCTCATGGTGACATTGCCCTTCGAGATAGTACCCATGTTGACAGTGCCCATGGTGATGTGCTCATGTTGACAGTGCTCACAGTGATAGTGCCCATGGTGACATTGCCCATGGTGGAAGTGCCCACGGTGCCCTTGCCAACAGTGACAGTGCCCACGCTGACAGTTCTCATTGTGATAGTGCCCATGGTGACAGTGCACATGGTGATAATCACAATGGTGACAGTGCTCATGGTGACAGTGCTCATGGTTGCAGTACCCTTGATGACAGTGCTCAAAATGACAGTGACAGTGGTGGCATTGACCATGGTGACAGTGCCCACGATGACATTGCCTATGGTGACACTTCTCACGGTGACATTGCCCATGGTGACAGGGCTCATGGTGACGTGCTCATTTTGAGAGTGCTCACAGTGATAGTGCCCATGGTGACATTGCCCATGGTGGAATTGCTCACGATGCCAGTGCCCACAGTGACAGTGCTCACGCTGAGAGTTGTCATGGTGATAGTGCCCATGGTGACAGTGCACATGGTCATACTGCCAATGGTGACAGTACTCATGGTGACAGTACTCATGGTTGCAGTACCCATGGTGACAGGGCTAAAAAATGGCATTTCCCATGGTGACATTGCCCATGGTGACATTGCCTATGGTGACACTTCTCACGGTGACATTTCCCATGGTGACATGGCTCATGGTGACACACCGCATTGTGCCAGTGCCCATGGTGACAGTGCTCACAGTGAAAGTGCTAATGGTAATACTGTTTACGTTGAGAGTGCCCAAGGTGAAAATACACATGGTGACATTACTCATTGAGAAATTGCCCATGGTTACAATTCTCATAGCAACAGTTATGGTGACAGTGCTCATGGTGGTACTGCCCTGGGTGGCACTGCTCGTGGTGTCAGTGCTCATGGTGACAGTGCTCATGGTGGCAGTTCCCATGGTGAGAGTACCGATGGGGCAGTGCACATGGTGACAGTGCCCATGGTAACCGTGATTACGGTGATATGACCCATGGCTACAGTTATCATGATTGTGGTACCGATGCTGATAATGCTCCTGGAGATAGTGCCCATGGTTAAGGTGCCCATGGTGACAGTGTTCAGAGTAATAGTGAGCATAGTGATAGTGTACTTGGTGACCGTGCCCATGGTGACAGTGCCCTTGGTGACAGTACACATGGCGATACTGCTCCATGTGATAGTGCCCTTGTTGACCCTGCACATGGTGACAGTTCTCACGGTGACAGTGCCTATGGTGACAATGCTCATGGTGACAGTGCCCATGGTGACCGTTCTCACGTTCATAGTGCTCATGGTGACAGTTCGTATGGTGAAAGTGCTAATGATGAGAGTGCCCATGTTGTTAGTTCGATTGGTGACTGTGCTCACAGTGATAGTGACCATAGTAAGATTGCAGATGGTGGCTGTGCCATTGCCCATGATGAGAGTACTCATGGTGCCAGTGCTTATGGTGATAGTGTCCAAGGTGACAGTGCACATGGTTTTAATGCACATGGTGGCACAGAAAAATAGTTATAGTGCCCATGGTGACAGTGCTCATGTTGACAGTGCACAATGTGCCAACACATGCTGACAGTGCTCACGGTGACTGGGCTCATGGTTGCATTACCCATTGTGACAGTGCTCACATTTACAATGCTCATGTTAACTGTGCTCACTCTGATAGTGTCTATGGTGACAGTGATCACAGTGATAGTGCCGATGGTGATAGTGCTAGGGTGATAGTGCCCATGATTAAGGTGCCCATGGTGACAGCGCTCACGGTCATAGTGAGCATACTGATAGTGCACTTGTTGACCGTGACCACGTTGAGAGTACAAATGGTGATAATTCTCAAGTTGGTAGTGTCAATGGTGGCAGTGCCCATGGACACCACCATCAAAGTGCTAGTGCTCACTGTGACAGGGCCCAAGTGGACAGTGCAAACCGTGACTTTGCCTATCGTGACAGTGCTCACAGTGACAAATTCCATCGTGACAGTGACCACGTTGACAGTTCTAATGCTGATAGTGCCCATGGCAATAATTCCCATGGTGAGAGTCCTCACGCTGATAGTGCCCATTCTGAAAGTGCTCATGATGACAGTGCCAATGTTGGTAATTCCCATGGTGACACTTCTAACAGTGATACTGACAATGGTTACAGTTCACATGTTGGCCGTGCCCTTGGTGACAGTGCCCATGAAGACAGTACTTATGGTGACAGTGTTCTTGGAGATAGTGCCCATGGTGAGAGTGGACATGGTGGTAGTGCACTTGGTGGCACTGAAAAATAGTGACAGGACACATGGTGACAGTGCTCACGGTAAAAACCCATGCTGACAGTACTCACAGAGACACTGCTCATGGTGGCAGTACCCAAGGTGACAGTGCTCAAAGTGACAGTGCCCACTGTATGAGTGCCCATGTTGACAGTGCTCATGGTGACACTGACCACGGTGACATTGCCTATGGTGACAGTGCTCATGGTGACAGTGCCCATGGTGACACTGACCACAGTGAGAATGCTCACAGTGATAGTGCCAATGGTGAAAGCACTCATGTTGACAGCCCCCATTGTGCAAGGTGCCATGGTGACAGTGACCATGGTGAGAGATCTCACGGTGATAGCACTCACGGTAATAGTCCTGATGGTGACAGTGCAAATGGTGACAATACAGAGAGTGACAGTACTCATGGTGAAAATACCCATGGTAGCAGTTCTCATAGTGACAGTGCTCATGGGGGAAGTGCCCATGCTGACAGTGCTCATTGTGGCAGTGCTCATGGTGACAGTACCGATGAGGCCAGTGATTATGGTGATGGTGTTCACAGTGGCTGTGCTCATGGAGATAGTGCTCACGGTGACCGTGCCCATGATGACAGTGCCCAGGGTGACAGTGCTCACGGGGAAAGTGCCAATGATAACATTAACCATGGTGATAGTGCCCCTGGTGACACGGCACACAGTGACATTGCTCATGGTGATAGTGCCATTGGTGACAGTGCTCACGGTGAAGTTGCCCATCCTGACAATGCTCATGGTGACATTGACCTTCGAGATAGTACCCATGTGGACAGTGCCCATGGTGACGTGCTCATGTTGACAGTGCTCACAGTGATAGTGCCCATAGTGACATTGCCCATGGTGGAAGTGTCCACGGTGCCCTTGCCAACAGTGACAGTGCCCACGCTGACAGTTCTCATTGTGATAGTGCCCATGGTGACAGTACACATGGTGATAATCGCAATGGTGACAGTGCTCATGGTGACAGTGCTCATGGTTGCAATACCCATGGTGAAAGTGCTCAAAATGACAGTGACAGTGGTGGCAGTGACCATGGTGACAGTGCCCAAGGTGACATCGCCTATAGTGACACTTCTCACGGTGACATTGCCAATGGTGACAGGGCTCATGTTGACGTGCTTATATTGACAGTGCTCACAGTGATAGTGACCATGGTGACATTGCCCATGGTGGAATTGCACACAATGCCAGTTCCCACAGTGACAGTGCTCACGCTGAGAGTTGTCATGGTGATAGTGCCCATGGTGACAGTGCACATGGTCATATTGCCAATGGTGACAGTACTCATGGTTGCAGTACCCATGGTGACAGTGTGCAAAATGGCATTTCCAATGGTGACATTGCCCATGGTGACATTGCCTATGGTGACACATCTCACGGTGACATTTCCCATGGTGACATTGCTCAAGGTGACACACGACATTGTGCCAGTGCCCATGGTGACAGTGCACATTGTGATACTCGCAATGGTGACAGTGCTCATGGTGACAGCGCTCATGGTGGCAGTACCCAAGGTGACAGTGCTCAAAGTGACAGTGCCCACTGTATGAGTGCCCATGTTGACAGTGCTCATGGTGACACTGACCATGGTGACATTGCCTATGGTGACAGTGCTCATGGTGAGAGTGCCCATGGTGACACTGACCACAGTGAGAATGCTCACAGTGATTGTGCTAATGGTGCCAGCACTCATGTTGACAGCCCCCATTGTGCAAGGTGCCATGGTGACAGTGACCATGGTGAGAGATCTCACGGTGATAGCGCTCACGGTAATAGTCCTCATGGTGACAGTGCAAATGGTGACAATACACAGGGTGACAGTACACATGGTGAAAATACCCATGGTAGCAGTTCTCATAGTGACAGTGCTCATGGGGGATGTGCCCATGATGACAGTGCTCATTGTGGCAGTGCTCATGGTGACAGTACCGATGAGGCCAGTGATTATGGTGATGGTGTTCACAGTGGCTGTGCTCATGGAGATAGTGCTCACGGTGACCGTGCCCATGATGACAGTGCCCAGGGTGACAGTGCTCACGGGGAAAGTGCCAATGAGAACATTAACCATGGTGATAGTGCCCCTGGTGACACGGCCCACAGTGACATTGCTCATGGTGATAGTGCCTTTGGTGACAGTGCTCACGGTGAAGTTGCCCATCCTGACAATGCTCATGGTGACATTGACCTTCGAGATAGTACCCATGTTGACAGTGCCCATGGTGACGTGCTCATGTTGACAGTGCTGAAAGTGATAGTGCCCATGGTGACATTGCCAAGAGTGACAGTGCCCATGCTGACAGTTCTCATTGTGATAGTGCCCATGGTGACAGTGCACATGGTGATACTTGCAATGGTGACAGTGCTCATGGTGACAGCACTCACGGTTGCAGTACCCATGGTGACAGTGCTCAAAATGACAGTGACAGTGGTGGCAGTGGCCATGGTGACAGTGCCCACGGTGACATTGACTATAGTGACACTTCTCACAGTGACATTGCCCATGGTGACAGGGCTCATGTTGACGTGCTCATATTGACAGTGCTCACAGCGATAATGTCCATGGTGACATTGCCCATGGTGGAATTGCACACAATGCCATTTCCAACAGTGACAGTGCTCACGCTGAGAGTTGTCATGGTGATAGTGCCCATGGTGATAGTGCACATGGTCATACAGCCAATGGTTAAATTACTCATGGTGACAGTACTCATGGTTGCAGTACCCTTGGTGACAGTGCTCAAAATGGCAGTTCCCATGGTGACATTGCCCAAGGTGACATTGCCTATGGTGACACTTCTCACGGTGACATTTCCCATGGTGACATGGCTCATGGTGACACACCACATTGTGCCAGTGCCCATGGTGACAGTGTTCACAGTGAAAGTGCTCATGGTAATACTGTTTACTTTGAGAGTGCCCAAGGTGAAAATACACATGGTGACATTACTCATTGAGAAATTGCCCATGGTTACAATTCTCATAGCAACAGTTATGGTGACAGTGCTCATGGTGGCACTGCCCTGGGTGACAGTGCTCGTGGTGTCAGTGCTCATGGTGACAGTGCTCATGATGAGAGTGCCTATGTTGTTAATTCCCATGGTGACACTTCTCACAGTGACACTGACAATGGTTACAGGTCACATGTTGGCCGTGCCCTTGGTGACAGTGCCCATGCAGACAGTACTTATGGTGACAGTGTTATCGGTGATAGTGCCCATGGTGAGAGTGAACATGTTGGTAGTGCACATGGTGGCACTGAAAAATGGTGACAGGGCTCATGGTGACAGTGCTCACGGTAAAAACCCATGCTGACAGTACTCACAGAGACACTGCTCATAGTGGCAGTAACCATGGTGACAGTTGGCACAGTGACAGTGCCCACTGTAGGAGTGCCCATGGAGACATTGCTCATGGTGACACTGACCACGGTGACATTGCCTATGGTGACAGTGCTCATGGTGACAGAGCCCATGTTGACTCTGACCACAGTGAGAATGCTCACGGTGATAGTGCCAATGGTGACAGCACTCATGTTGACAGCACGCATTGTGCAAGGTGCCATGGTGACAGTGACCATGGTGAGAGATCTCACGGTGATAGCACTCACGGTAATAGTCCTGATGGTGACAGTGCAAATGGTGACAATACAGAGGGTGACAGTACTCATGGTGAAAATACCCATGGTAGCAGTTCTCATAGTGACAGTGCTCATGGGGGAAGTGCCCATGCTGACAGTGCTCATTGTGGCAGTGCTCATGGTGACAGTACCGATGAGGCCAGTGATTATGGTGATGGTGTTCACAGTGGCTGTGCTCATGGAGATAGTGCTCACGGTGACCGTGCCCATGATGACAGTGCCCAGGGTGACAGTGCTCACGGGGAAAGTGCCAATGAGAACATTAACCATGGTGATAGTGCCCCTGGTGACACGGCCCACAGTGACATTGCTCATGGTGATAGTGCCTTTGGTGACAGTGCTCATGGTGAAATTGCCCTTCCTGACAATGCTCATGGTGACATTGCCCTTCGAGATAGTACCCATGTTGACAGTGCCCATGGTGACGTGCTCATGTTGACAGTGCTCACAGTGATAGTGCCCATGGTGACATTGCCCATGGTGGAAGTGCCCACGGTGCCCTTGCCAACAGTGACAGTGCCCACGCTGACAGTTCTCATTGTGATAGTGCCCATGGTGACAGTACACATGGTGATAATCGCAATGGTGACAGTGCTCATGGTGACAGTGCTCATGGTTGCAATACCCATGGTGACAGTGCTCAAAATGACAGTGACAGTGGTGGCAGTGACCATGGTGAAAGTGCCCACGGTGACATCGCCTATAGTGACACTTCTCACGGTGACATTGACAATGGTGACAGGGCTCATGTTGACGTGCTTATATTGACAGTGCTCACAGTGATAGTGCCCATGGTGACATTGCCCATGGTGGAATTGCACACAATGCCAGTTCCCACAGTGACAGTGCTCACGCTGAGAGTTGTCATGGTGATAGTGCCCATGGTGACAGTGCACATGGTCATACTGCCAATGGTGACAGTACTCATGGTTGCAGTACCCATGGTGACAGTGTGCAAAATAGCATTTCCCATGGTGACATTGCCCATGGTGACATTGCCTATGGTGACACATCTCATGGTGACATTTCCCATGGTGACATTGCTCAAGGTGACACACGACATTGTGCCAGTGCCCATGGTGACAGTGCACATTGTGATACTCGCAATGGTGACAGTGCTCATGGTGACAGCGCTCATGGTGGCAGTACCCAAGGTGACAGTGCTCACAGTGATAGTGCCCACTGTATGAGTGCCCATGTTGACAGTGCTCATGGTGACACTGACCATGGTGACATTGCCTATGGTGACAGTGCTCATGGTGACAGTGCCCATGGTGACACTGACCACAGTGAGAATGCTCACAGTGATAGTGCCAATGGTGCCAGCACTCATGTTGACAGCCCCCATTGTGCAAGGTGCCATGGTGACAGTGACCATGGTGAGAGATCTCACGGTGATAGCGCTCACGGTAATAGTCCTCATGGTGACAGTGCAAATGGTGACAATACACAGGGTGACAGTACACATGGTGAAAATACCCATGGTAGCAGTTCTCATAGTGACAGTGCTCATGGGAGATGTGCCCATGCTGACAGTGCTCATTGTGGCAGTGTTCATGGTGACAGTACCGATGAGGCCAGAGATTATGGTGATGGTGTTCACAGTGGCTGTGCTCATGGAGATAGTGCTCACGGTGACCATGCCCATGATGACAGTGCCCAGGGTGGCAGTGCTCACGGGGAAAGTGCCTATGATAACATTAACCATGGTGATAGTGCCCCTGGTGACACGGCCCACAGTGACATTGCTCATGGTGATAGTGCCATTGGTGACAGTGCTCACGGTGAAGTTGCCCATCCTGACAATACTCATGGTGACATTGACCTTCGAGATAGTACCCATGTTGACAGTGCCCATGGTGACGTGCTCATGTTGACAGTGCTCAAAGTGTTAGTGCCCATGGTGACATTGCCAAGAGTGACAGTGCCCATGCTGACAGTTCTCATTGTGATAGTGCCCATGGTGACAGTGCACATGGTGATACTTGCAATGGTGACAGTGCTCATGGTGACAGCGCTCATGGTTGCAGTACCCATGGTGACAGTGCTCAAAATGACAGTGACAGTGGTGGCAGTGACCATGGTGACAGTGCCCACGGTGACATTGCCTATAGTGACACTTCTCACAGTGACATTGCCCATGGTGACAGGGCTCATGTTGACGTGCTCATATTGACAGTGCTCACAGCGATAATGTCCATGGTGACATTGCCCATGGTGGAATTGCACACAATGCCATTTCCAACAGTGACAGTGCTCACGCTGAGAGTTGTCATGGTGATAGTGCCCATGGTGACAGTGCACATGGTCATACAGCCAATGGTTAAATTACTCATGGTGACAGTACTCATGGTTGCAGTACCCATGGTGACAGTGCTCAAAATGGCAGTTCCCATGGTGACATTGCCCATGGTGACATTGCCTATGGTGACACTTCTCACGGTGACATTTCCCATGGTGACATGGCTCATGGTGACACACCACATTGTGCCAGTGCTCATGGTGACAGTGTTCACAGTGAAAGTGCTCATGGTAATACTGTTTACTTTGAGAGTGCCAAAGGTGAAAATACACATAGTGACATTACTCATTGAGAAATTGCCCATGGTTACAATTCTCATAGCAACAGTTATGGTGACAGTGCTCATGGTGGCACTGCCCTGGGTGACAGTGCTCGTGGTGTCAGTGCTCATGGTGACAGTGCTCATGATGAGAGTGCCTATGTTGTTAATTCCCATGGTGACACTTCTCACAGTGACACTGACAATGGTTACAGGTCACATGTTGGCCGTGCCCTTGGTGACAGTGCCCATGCAGACAGTACTTATGGTGACAGTGTTATCGGTGATAGTGCCCATGGTGAGAGTGCACATGGTGGTAGTGCACATGGTGGCACTGAAAAATGGTGACAGGGCTCATGGTGACAGTGCTCACGGTAAAAACCCATGCTGACAGTACTCACAGAGACACTGCTCATAGTGGCAGTAACCATGGTGACAGTTCGCACAGTGACAGTGCCCACTGTAGGAGTGCCCATGGAGACATTGCTCATGGTGACACTGACCACGGTGACATTGCCTATGGTGACAGTGCTCATGGTGACAGAGCCCATGTTGACTCTGACCACAGTGAGAATGCTCACGGTGATAGTGCCAATGGTGACAGCACTCATGTTGACAGCACGCATTGTGCAAGGTGCCATGGTGACAGTGACCATGGTGAGAGATCTCACGGTGATAGCACTCACGGTAATAGTCCTGATGGTGACAGTGCAAATGGTGACAATACAGAGGGTGACAGTACTCATGGTGAAAATACCCATGCTAGCAGTTCTCATAGTGACAGTGCTCATGGGGGAAGTGCCCATGCTGACAGTGCTCATTGTGGCAGTGCTCATGGTGACAGTACCGATGAGGCCAGTGATTATGGTGATGGTGTTCACAGTGGCTGTGCTCATGGAGATAGTGCTCACGGTGACCGTGCCCATGATGACAGTGCCCAGGGTGACAGTGCTCACGGGGAAAGTGCCAATGAGAACATTAACCATGGTGATAGTGCCCCTGGTGACACGGCCCACAGTGACATTGCTCATGGTGATAGTGCCTTTGGTGACCGTGCTCATGGTGAAATTGCCCTTCCTGACAATGCTCATGGTGACCTTGCCCTTCGAGATAGTACCCATGTTGACAGTGCCCATGGTGACGTGCTCATGTTGACAGTGCTCACAGTGATAGTGCCCATGGTGACATTGCCCATGGTGGAAGTGCCCACGGTGCCCTTGCCAACAGTGACAGTGCCCACGCTGACAGTTCTCATTGTGATAGTGCCCATGGTGACAGTACACATGGTGATAATCGCAATGGTGACAGTGCTCATGGTGACAGTGCTCATGGTTGCAATACCCATGGTGACAGTGCTCAAAATGACAGTGACAGTGGTGGCAGTGACCATGGTGACAGTGCCCACGGTGACATCGCCTATAGTGACACTTCTCACGGTGACATTTACAATGGTGACAGGGCTCATGTTGACGTGCTTATATTGACAGTGCTCACAGTGATAGTGCCCATGGTGACATTGCCCATGGTGGAATTGCACACAATGCCAGTTCCCACAGTGACAGTGCTCACGCTGAGAGTTGTCATGGTGATAGTGCCCATGGTGACAGTGCACATGGTCATACTGCCAATGGTGACAGTACTCATGGTTGCAGTACCCATGGTGACAGTGTGCAAAATGGCATTCCCATGGTGACATTGCCCATGGTGACATTGCCTATGGTGAAACATCTCACGGTGACATTTCCCATGGTGACATTGCTCAAGGTGACACACGACATTGTGCCAGTGCCCATGGTGACAGTGCACATTGTGATACTCGCAATGGTGACAGTGCTCATGGTGACAGCGCTCATGGTGGCAGTACCCAAGGTGACAGTGCTCACAGTGACAGTGCCCACTGTATGAGTGCCCATGTTGACAGTGCTCATGGTGACACTGACCATGGTGACATTGCCTATGGTGACAGTGCTCATGGTGACAGTGCCCATGGTGACACTGACCACAGTGAGAATGCTCACAGTGATAGTGCCAATGGTGCCAGCACTCATGTTGACAGCCCCCATTGTGCAAGGTGCCATGGTGACAGTGACCATGGTGAGAGATCTCACGGTGATAGCGCTCACGGTAATAGTCCTCATGGTGACAGTGCAAATGGTGACAATACAGAGGGTTACAGTACACATGGTGAAAATACCCATGGTAGCAGTTCTCATAGTGACAGTGCTCATGGGGGATGTGCCCATGCTGACAGTGCTCATTGTGGCAGTGCTCATGGTGACAGTACCGATGAGGCCAGTGATTATGGTGATGGTGTTCACAGTGGCTGTGCTCATGGAGATAGTGCTCACGGTGACCGTGCCCATGATGACAGTGCCCAGGGTGACAGTGCTCACGGGGAAAGTGCCAATGATAACATTAACCATGGTGATAGTGCCCCTGGTGACACGGCACACAGTGACATTGCTCATGGTGATAGTGCCATTGGTGACAGTGCTCACGGTGAAGTTGCCCATCCTGACAATGCTCATGGTGACATTGACCTTCGAGATAGTACCCATGTTGACAGTGCCCATGGTGACGTGCTCATGTTGACAGTGCTCAAAGTGATAGTGCCCATGGTGACATTGCCAAGAGTGACAGTGCCCATGCTGACAGTTCTCATTGTGATAGTGCCCATGGTGACAGTGCACATGGTGATACTTGCAATGGTGACAGTGCTCATGGTGACAGCGCTCATGGTTGCAGTACCCATGGTGACAGTGCTCAAAATGACAGTGACAGTGGTGGCAGTGACCATGGTGACAGTGCCCACGGTGACATTGCCTATAGTGACACTTCTCACAGTGACATTGCCCATGGTGACAGGGCTCATGTTGACGTGCTCATATTGACAGTGCTCACAGCGATAATGTCCATGGTGACATTGCCCATGGTGGAATTGCACACAATGCCATTTCCAACAGTGACAGTGCTCACGCTGAGAGTTGTCATGGTGATAGTGCCCATGGTGACAGTGCACATGGTCATACAGCCAATGGTTAAATTACTCATGGTGACAGTACTCATGGTTGCAGTACCCATGGTGACTGTGCTCAAAATGGCAGTTCCCATGGTGACATTGCCCATGGTGACATTGCCTATGGTGACACTTCTCACGGTGACATTTCCCATGGTGACATGGCTCATGGTGACACACCACATTGTGCCTGTGCCCATGGTGACAGTGTTCACAGTGCAAGTGCTCATGGTAATACTGTTTACTTTGAGAGTGCCCAAGGTGAAAATACACATGGTGACATTACTCATTGAGAAATTGCCCATGGTTACAATTCTCATAGCAACAGTTATGGTGACAGTGCTCATGGTGGCACTGCCCTGGGTGACAGTGCTCGTGGTGTCAGTTCTCATGGTGACAGTGCTCATGATGAGAGTGCCTATGTTGTTAATTCCCATGGTGACACTTCTCACAGTGACACTGACAATGGTTACAGGTCACATGTTGGCCCTGCCCTTGGTGACAGTGCCCATGCAGACAGTACTTATGGTGACAGTGTTATCGGTGATAGTGCCCATGGTGAGAGTGCACATGGTGGTAGTGCACATGGTGGCACTGAAAAATGGTGACAGGGCTCATGGTGACAGTGCTCACGGTAAAAACCCATGCTGACAGTACTCACAGAGACACTGCTCATAGTGGCAGTAACCATGGTGACAGTTCGCACAGTGACAGTGCCCACTGTAGGAGTGCCCATGGAGACATTGCTCATGGTGACACTGACCACGGTGACATTGCCTATGGTGACAGTGCTCATGGTGACAGAGCCCATGTTGACTCTGACCACAGTGAGAATGCTCACGGTGATAGTGCCAATGGTGACAGCACTCATGTTGACAGCACGCATTGTGCAAGGTGCCATGGTGACACTGACCATGGTGAGAGATCTCACGGTGATAGCACTCACGGTAATAGTCCTGATGGTGACAGTGCAAATGGTGACAATACAGAGGGTGACAGTACTCATGGTGAAAATACCCATGCTAGCAGTTCTCATAGTGACAGTGCTCATGGGGGAAGTGCCCATGCTGACAGTGCTCATTGTGGCAGTGCTCATGGTGACAGTACCGATGAGGCCAGTGATTATGGTGATGGTGTTCACAGTGGCTGTGCTCATGGAGATAGTGCTCACGGTGACCGTGCCCATGATGACAGTGCCCAGGGTGACAGTGCTCACGGGGAAAGTGCCAATGAGAACATTAACCATGGTGATAGTGCCCCTGGTGACACGGCCCACAGTGACATTGCTCATGGTGATAGTGCCATTGGTGACAGTGCTCACGGTGAAGTTGCCCATCCTGACAATGCTCATGGTGACATTGACCTTCGAGATAGTACCCATGTTGACAGTGCCCATGGTGACGTGCTCATGTTGACAGTGCTCAAAGTGATAGTGCCCATGCTGACATTGCCAAGAGTGACAGTGCCCATGCTGACAGTTCTCATTGTGATAGTGTCCATGGTGACAGTGCACATGGTGATACTTGCAATGGTGACAGTGCTCATGGTGACAGCGCTCATGGTTCCAGTACCAATGGTGACAGTGCTCAAAATGACAGTGACAGTGGTGGCAGTGACCATGGTGACAGTGCCCACGGTGACATTGCCTATAGTGACACTTCTCACAGTGACATTGCCCATGGTGACAGGGCTCATGTTGACGTGCTCATATTGACAGTGCTCACAGCAATAATGTCCATGGTGACATTGCCCATGGTGGAATTGCACACAATGCCATTTCCAACAGTGACAGTGCTCACGCTGAGAGTTGTCATGGTGATAGTGCCCATGGTGACAGTGCACATGGTCATACTGCCAATGGTTAAATTACTCATGGTGACAGTACTCATGGTTGCAGTACCCATGTTGACAGTGCTCAAAATGGCAGTTCCCATGGTGACATTGCCCATGGTGACATTGCCTATGGTGACACTTCTCACGGTGACATTTCCCATGGTGACATGGCTCATGGTGACACACCACATTGTGCCAGTGCCCATGGGGACAGTGTTCACAGTGAAAGTGCTCATGGTAATACTGTTTACTTTGAGAGTGCCCAAGGTGAAAATACACATGGTGACATTACTCATTGAGAAATTGCCCATGGTTACAATTCTCATAGCAACAGTTATGGTGACAGTGCTCATGGTGGCACTGCCCTGGGTGACAGTGCTCGTGGTGTCAGTGCTCATGGTGACAGTGCTCATGATGAGAGTGCCTATGTTGTTAATTCCCATGGTGACACTTCTCACAGTGACACTGACAATGGTTACAGGTCACATGTTGGCCGTGCCCTTGGTGACAGTGCCCATGCAGACAGTACTTATGGTGACAGTGTTATCGGTGATAGTGCCCATGGTGAGAGTGAACATGTTGGTAGTGCACATGGTGGCACTGAAAAATGGTGACAGGGCTCATGGTGACAGTGCTCACGGTAAAAACCCATGCTGACAGTACTCACAGAGACACTGCTCATAGTGGCAGTAACCATGGTGACAGTTGGCACAGTGACAGTGCCCACTGTAGGAGTGCCCATGGAGACATTGCTCATGGTGACACTGACCACGGTGACATTGCCTATGGTGACAGTGCTCATGGTGACAGAGCCCATGTTGACTCTGACCACAGTGAGAATGCTCACGGTGATAGTGCCAATGGTGACAGCACTCATGTTGACAGCACGCATTGTGCAAGGTGCCATGGTGACAGTGACCATGGTGAGAGATCTCACGGTGATAGCACTCACGGTAATAGTCCTGATGGTGACAGTGCAAATGGTGACAATACAGAGGGTGACAGTACTCATGGTGAAAATACCCATGCTAGCAGTTCTCATAGTGACAGTGCTCATGGGGGAAGTGCCCATGCTGACAGTGCTCATTGTGGCAGTGCTCATGGTGACAGTACCGATGAGGCCAGTGATTATGGTGATGGTGTTCACAGTGGCTGTGCTCATGGAGATAGTGCTCACGGTGACCGTGCCCATGATGACAGTGCCCAGGGTGACAGTGCTCACGGGGAAAGTGCCAATGAGAACATTAACCATGGTGATAGTGCCCCTGGTGACACGGCCCACAGTGACATTGCTCATGGTGATAGTGCCTTTGGTTACAGTGCTCATGGTGAAATTGCCCTTCCTGACAATGCTCATGGTGACATTGCCCTTCGAGATAGTACCCATGTTGACAGTGCCCATGGTGACGTGCTCATGTTGACAGTGCTCACAGTGATAGTGCCCATGGTGACATTGCCCATGGTGGAAGTGCCCACGGTGCCCTTGCCAACAGTGACAGTGCCCACGCTGACAGTTCTCATTGTGATAGTGCCCATGGTGACAGTACACATGGTGATAATCGCAATGGTGACAGTGCTCATGGTGACAGTGCTCATGGTTGCAATACCCATGGTGACAGTGCTCAAAATGACAGTGACAGTGGTGGCAGTGACCATGGTGACAGTGCCCACGGTGACATCGCCTATAGTGACACTTCTCACGGTGACATTGACAATGGTGACAGGGCTCATGTTGACGTGCTTATATTGACAGTGCTCACAGTGATAGTGCCCATGGTGACATTGCCCATGGTGGAATTGCACACAATGCCAGTTCCCACAGTGACAGTGCTCACGCTGAGAGTTGTCATGGTGATAGTGCCCATGGTGACAGTGCACATGGTCATACTGCCAATGGTGACAGTACTCATGGTTGCAGTACCCATGGTGACAGTGTGCAAAATAGCATTTCCCATGGTGACATTGCCCATGGTGACATTGCCTATGGTGACACATCTCATGGTGACATTTCCCATGGTGACATTGCTCAAGGTGACACACGACATTGTGCCAGTGCCCATGGTGACAGTGCACATTGTGATACTCGCAATGGTGACAGTGCTCATGGTGACAGCGCTCATGGTGGCAGTACCCAAGGTGACAGTGCTCACAGTGACAGTGCCCACTGTATGAGTGCCCATGTTGACAGTGCTCATGGTGACACTGACCATGGTGACATTGCCTATGGTGACAGTGCTCATGGTGACAGTGCCCATGGTGACACTGACCACAGTGAGAATGCTCACAGTGATAGTGCCAATGGTGCCAGCACTCATGTTGACAGCCCCCATTGTGCAAGGTGCCATGGTGACAGTGACCATGGTGAGAGATCTCACGGTGATAGCGCTCACGGTAATAGTCCTCATGGTGACAGTGCAAATGGTGACAATACACAGGGTGACAGTACACATGGTGAAAATACCCATGGTAGCAGTTCTCATAGTGACAGTGCTCATGGGAGATGTGCCCATGCTGACAGTGCTCATTGTGGCAGTGTTCATGGTGACAGTACCGATGAGGCCAGAGATTATGGTGATGGTGTTCACAGTGGCTGTGCTCATGGAGATAGTGCTCACGGTGACCATGCCCATGATGACAGTGCCCAGGGTGGCAGTGCTCACGGGGAAAGTGCCTATGATAACATTAACCATGGTGATAGTGCCCCTGGTGACACGGCCCACAGTGACATTGCTCATGGTGATAGTGCCATTGGTGACAGTGCTCACGGTGAAGTTGCCCATCCTGACAATACTCATGGTGACATTGACCTTCGAGATAGTACCCATGTTGACAGTGCCCATGGTGACGTGCTCATGTTGACAGTGCTCAAAGTGTTAGTGCCCATGGTGACATTGCCAAGAGTGACAGTGCCCATGCTGACAGTTCTCATTGTGATAGTGCCCATGGTGACAGTGCACATGGTGATACTTGCAATGGTGACAGTGCTCATGGTGACAGCGCTCATGGTTGCAGTACCCATGGTGACAGTGCTCAAAATGACAGTGACAGTGGTGGCAGTGACCATGGTGACAGTGCCCACGGTGACATTGCCTATAGTGACACTTCTCACAGTGACATTGCCCATGGTGACAGGGCTCATGTTGACGTGCTCATATTGACAGTGCTCACAGCGATAATGTCCATGGTGACATTGCCCATGGTGGAATTGCACACAATGCCATTTCCAACAGTGACAGTGCTCACGCTGAGAGTTGTCATGGTGATAGTGCCCATGGTGACAGTGCACATGGTCATACAGCCAATGGTTAAATTACTCATGGTGACAGTACTCATGGTTGCAGTACCCATGGTGACAGTGCTCAAAATGGCAGTTCCCATGGTGACATTGCCCATGGTGACATTGCCTATGGTGACACTTCTCACGGTGACATTTCCCATGGTGACATGGCTCATGGTGACACACCACATTGTGCCAGTGCTCATGGTGACAGTGTTCACAGTGAAAGTGCTCATGGTAATACTGTTTACTTTGAGAGTGCCCAAGGTGAAAATACACTTAGTGACATTACTCATTGAGAAATTGCCCATGGTTACAATTCTCATAGCAACAGTTATGGTGACAGTGCTCATGGTGGCACTGCCCTGGGTGACAGTGCTCGTGGTGTCAGTGCTCATGGTGACAGTGCTCATGATGAGAGTGCCTATGTTGTTAATTCCCATGGTGACACTTCTCACAGTGACACTGACAATGGTTACAGGTCACATGTTGGCCGTGCCCTTGGTGACAGTGCCCATGCAGACAGTACTTATGGTGACAGTGTTATCGGTGATAGTGCCCATGGTGAGAGTGCACATGGTGGTAGTGCACATGGTGGCACTGAAAAATGGTGACAGGGCTCATGGTGACAGTGCTCACGGTAAAAACCCATGCTGACAGTACTCACAGAGACACTGCTCATAGTGGCAGTAACCATGGTGACAGTTCGCACAGTGACAGTGCCCACTGTAGGAGTGCCCATGGAGACATTGCTCATGGTGACACTGACCACGGTGACATTGCCTATGGTGACAGTGCTCATGGTGACAGAGCCCATGTTGACTCTGACCACAGTGAGAATGCTCACGGTGATAGTGCCAATGGTGACAGCACTCATGTTGACAGCACGCATTGTGCAAGGTGCCATGGTGACAGTGACCATGGTGAGAGATCTCACGGTGATAGCACTCACGGTAATAGTCCTGATGGTGACAGTGCAAATGGTGACAATACAGAGGGTGACAGTACTCATGGTGAAAATACCCATGCTAGCAGTTCTCATAGTGACAGTGCTCATGGGGGAAGTGCCCATGCTGACAGTGCTCATTGTGGCAGTGCTCATGGTGACAGTACCGATGAGGCCAGTGATTATGGTGATGGTGTTCACAGTGGCTGTGCTCATGGAGATAGTGCTCACGGTGACCGTGCCCATGATGACAGTGCCCAGGGTGACAGTGCTCACGGGGAAAGTGCCAATGAGAACATTAACCATGGTGATAGTGCCCCTGGTGACACGGCCCACAGTGACATTGCTCATGGTGATAGTGCCTTTGGTGACCGTGCTCATGGTGAAATTGCCCTTCCTGACAATGCTCATGGTGACCTTGCCCTTCGAGATAGTACCCATGTTGACAGTGCCCATGGTGACGTGCTCATGTTGACAGTGCTCACAGTGATAGTGCCCATGGTGACATTGCCCATGGTGGAAGTGCCCACGGTGCCCTTGCCAACAGTGACAGTGCCCACGCTGACAGTTCTCATTGTGATAGTGCCCATGGTGACAGTACACATGGTGATAATCGCAATGGTGACAGTGCTCATGGTGACAGTGCTCATGGTTGCAATACCCATGGTGACAGTGCTCAAAATGACAGTGACAGTGGTGGCAGTGACCATGGTGACAGTGCCCACGGTGACATCGCCTATAGTGACACTTCTCACGGTGACATTGACAATGGTGACAGGGCTCATGTTGACGTGCTTATATTGACAGTGCTCACAGTGATAGTGCCCATGGTGACATTGCCCATGGTGGAATTGCACACAATGCCAGTTCCCACAGTGACAGTGCTCACGCTGAGAGTTGTCATGGTGATAGTGCCCATGGTGACAGTGCACATGGTCATACTGCCAATGGTGACAGTACTCATGGTTGCAGTACCCATGGTGACAGTGTGCAAAATAGCATTTCCCATGGTGACATTGCCCATGGTGACATTGCCTATGGTGACACATCTCACGGTGACATTTCCCATGGTGACATTGCTCAAGGTGACACACGACATTGTGCCAGTGCCCATGGTGACAGTGCACATTGTGATACTCGCAATGGTGACAGTGCTCATGGTGACAGCGCTCATGGTGGCAGTACCCAAGGTGACAGTGCTCACGGTGATAGTGCCCACTGTATGAGTGCCCATGTTGACAGTGCTCATGGTGACACTGACCATGGTGACATTGCCTATGGTGACAGTGCTCATGGTGACAGTGCCCATGGTGACACTGACCACAGTGAGAATGCTCACAGTGATAGTGCCAATGGTGCCAGCACTCATGTTGACAGCCCCCATTGTGCAAGGTGCCATGGTGACAGTGACCATGGTGAGAGATCTCACGGTGATAGCGCTCACGGTAATAGTCCTCATGGTGACAGTGCAAATGGTGACAATACACAGGGTGACAGTACACATGGTGAAAATACCCATGGTAGCAGTTCTCATAGTGACAGTGCTCATGGGGGATGTGCCCATGCTGACAGTGCTCATTGTGGCAGTGCTCATGGTGACAGTACCGATGAGGCCAGTGATTATGGTGATGGTGTTCACAGTGGCTGTGCTCATGGAGATAGTGCTCACGGTGACCGTGCCCATGATGACAGTGCCCAGGGTGACAGTGCTCACGGGGAAAGTGCCAATGATAACATTAACCATGGTGATAGTGCCCCTGGTGACACGGCACACAGTGACATTGCTCATGGTGATAGTGCCATTGGTGACAGTGCTCACGGTGAAGTTGCCCATCCTGACAATGCTCATGGTGACATTGACCTTCGAGATAGTACCCATGTTGACAGTGCCCATGGTGACGTGCTCATGTTGACAGTGCTCAAAGTGATAGTGCCCATGGTGACATTGCCAAGAGTGACAGTGCCCATGCTGACAGTTCTCATTGTGATAGTGCCCATGGTGACAGTGCACATGGTGATACTTGCAATGGTGACAGTGCTCATGGTGACAGCGCTCATGGTTGCAGTACCCATGGTGACAGTGCTCAAAATGACAGTGACAGTGGTGGCAGTGACCATGGTGACAGTGCCCACGGTGACATTGCCTATAGTGACACTTCTCACAGTGACATTGCCCATGGTGACAGGGCTCATGTTGACGTGCTCATATTGACAGTGCTCACAGCGATAATGTCCATGGTGACATTGCCCATGGTGGAATTGCACACAATGCCATTTCCAACAGTGACAGTGCTCACGCTGAGAGTTGTCATGGTGATAGTGCCCATGGTGACAGTGCACATGGTCATACAGCCAATGGTTAAATTACTCATGGTGACAGTACTCATGGTTGCAGTACCCATGGTGACTGTGCTCAAAATGGCAGTTCCCATGGTGACATTGCCCATGGTGACATTGCCTATGGTGACACTTCTCACGGTGACATTTCCCATGGTGACATGGCTCATGGTGACACACCACATTGTGCCTGTGCCCATGGTGACAGTGTTCACAGTGCAAGTGCTCATGGTAATACTGTTTACTTTGAGAGTGCCCAAGGTGAAAATACACATGGTGACATTACTCATTGAGAAATTGCCCATGGTTACAATTCTCATAGCAACAGTTATGGTGACAGTGCTCATGGTGGCACTGCCCTGGGTGACAGTGCTCGTGGTGTCAGTTCTCATGGTGACAGTGCTCATGATGAGAGTGCCTATGTTGTTAATTCCCATGGTGACACTTCTCACAGTGACACTGACAATGGTTACAGGTCACATGTTGGCCCTGCCCTTGGTGACAGTGCCCATGCAGACAGTACTTATGGTGACAGTGTTATCGGTGATAGTGCCCATGGTGAGAGTGCACATGGTGGTAGTGCACATGGTGGCACTGAAAAATGGTGACAGGGCTCATGGTGACAGTGCTCACGGTAAAAACCCATGCTGACAGTACTCACAGAGACACTGCTCATAGTGGCAGTAACCATGGTGACAGTTCGCACAGTGACAGTGCCCACTGTAGGAGTGCCCATGGAGACATTGCTCATGGTGACACTGACCACGGTGACATTGCCTATGGTGACAGTGCTCATGGTGACAGAGCCCATGTTGACTCTGACCACAGTGAGAATGCTCACGGTGATAGTGCCAATGGTGACAGCACTCATGTTGACAGCACGCATTGTGCAAGGTGCCATGGTGACACTGACCATGGTGAGAGATCTCACGGTGATAGCACTCACGGTAATAGTCCTGATGGTGACAGTGCAAATGGTGACAATACAGAGGGTGACAGTACTCATGGTGAAAATACCCATGCTAGCAGTTCTCATAGTGACAGTGCTCATGGGGGAAGTGCCCATGCTGACAGTGCTCATTGTGGCAGTGCTCATGGTGACAGTACCGATGAGGCCAGTGATTATGGTGATGGTGTTCACAGTGGCTGTGCTCATGGAGATAGTGCTCACGGTGACCGTGCCCATGATGACAGTGCCCAGGGTGACAGTGCTCACGGGGAAAGTGCCAATGAGAACATTAACCATGGTGATAGTGCCCCTGGTGACACGGCCCACAGTGACATTGCTCATGGTGATAGTGCCATTGGTGACAGTGCTCACGGTGAAGTTGCCCATCCTGACAATGCTCATGGTGACATTGACCTTCGAGATAGTACCCATGTTGACAGTGCCCATGGTGACGTGCTCATGTTGACAGTGCTCAAAGTGATAGTGCCCATGCTGACATTGCCAAGAGTGACAGTGCCCATGCTGACAGTTCTCATTGTGATAGTGTCCATGGTGACAGTGCACATGGTGATACTTGCAATGGTGACAGTGCTCATGGTGACAGCGCTCATGGTTCCAGTACCAATGGTGACAGTGCTCAAAATGACAGTGACAGTGGTGGCAGTGACCATGGTGACAGTGCCCACGGTGACATTGCCTATAGTGACACTTCTCACAGTGACATTGCCCATGGTGACAGGGCTCATGTTGACGTGCTCATATTGACAGTGCTCACAGCAATAATGTCCATGGTGACATTGCCCATGGTGGAATTGCACACAATGCCATTTCCAACAGTGACAGTGCTCACGCTGAGAGTTGTCATGGTGATAGTGCCCATGGTGACAGTGCACATGGTCATACTGCCAATGGTTAAATTACTCATGGTGACAGTACTCATGGTTGCAGTACCCATGTTGACAGTGCTCAAAATGGCAGTTCCCATGGTGACATTGCCCATGGTGACATTGCCTATGGTGACACTTCTCACGGTGACATTTCCCATGGTGACATGGCTCATGGTGACACACCACATTGTGCCAGTGCCCATGGGGACAGTGTTCACAGTGAAAGTGCTCATGGTAATACTGTTTACTTTGAGAGTGCCCAAGGTGAAAATACACATGGTGACATTACTCATTGAGAAATTGCCCATGGTTACAATTCTCATAGCAACAGTTATGGTGACAGTGCTCATGGTGGCACTGCCCTGGGTGACAGTGCTCGTGGTGTCAGTGCTCATGGTGACAGTGCTCATGATGAGAGTGCCTATGTTGTTAATTCCCATGGTGACACTTCTCACAGTGACACTGACAATGGTTACAGGTCACATGTTGGCCGTGCCCTTGGTGACAGTGCCCATGCAGACAGTACTTATGGTGACAGTGTTATCGGTGATAGTGCCCATGGTGAGAGTGAACATGTTGGTAGTGCACATGGTGGCACTGAAAAATGGTGACAGGGCTCATGGTGACAGTGCTCACGGTAAAAACCCATGCTGACAGTACTCACAGAGACACTGCTCATAGTGGCAGTAACCATGGTGACAGTTGGCACAGTGACAGTGCCCACTGTAGGAGTGCCCATGGAGACATTGCTCATGGTGACACTGACCACGGTGACATTGCCTATGGTGACAGTGCTCATGGTGACAGAGCCCATGTTGACTCTGACCACAGTGAGAATGCTCACGGTGATAGTGCCAATGGTGACAGCACTCATGTTGACAGCACGCATTGTGCAAGGTGCCATGGTGACAGTGACCATGGTGAGAGATCTCACGGTGATAGCACTCACGGTAATAGTCCTGATGGTGACAGTGCAAATGGTGACAATACAGAGGGTGACAGTACTCATGGTGAAAATACCCATGCTAGCAGTTCTCATAGTGACAGTGCTCATGGGGGAAGTGCCCATGCTGACAGTGCTCATTGTGGCAGTGCTCATGGTGACAGTACCGATGAGGCCAGTGATTATGGTGATGGTGTTCACAGTGGCTGTGCTCATGGAGATAGTGCTCACGGTGACCGTGCCCATGATGACAGTGCCCAGGGTGACAGTGCTCACGGGGAAAGTGCCAATGAGAACATTAACCATGGTGATAGTGCCCCTGGTGACACGGCCCACAGTGACATTGCTCATGGTGATAGTGCCTTTGGTTACAGTGCTCATGGTGAAATTGCCCTTCCTGACAATGCTCATGGTGACATTGCCCTTCGAGATAGTACCCATGTTGACAGTGCCCATGGTGACGTGCTCATGTTGACAGTGCTCACAGTGATAGTGCCCATGGTGACATTGCCCATGGTGGAAGTGCCCACGGTGCCCTTGCCAACAGTGACAGTGCCCACGCTGACAGTTCTCATTGTGATAGTGCCCATGGTGACAGTACACATGGTGATAATCGCAATGGTGACAGTGCTCATGGTGACAGTGCTCATGGTTGCAATACCCATGGTGACAGTGCTCAAAATGACAGTGACAGTGGTGGCAGTGACCATGGTGACAGTGCCCACGGTGACATCGCCTATAGTGACACTTCTCACGGTGACATTGACAATGGTGACAGGGCTCATGTTGACGTGCTTATATTGACAGTGCTCACAGTGATAGTGCCCATGGTGACATTGCCCATGGTGGAATTGCACACAATGCCAGTTCCCACAGTGACAGTGCTCACGCTGAGAGTTGTCATGGTGATAGTGCCCATGGTGACAGTGCACATGGTCATACTGCCAATGGTGACAGTACTCATGGTTGCAGTACCCATGGTGACAGTGTGCAAAATAGCATTTCCCATGGTGACATTGCCCATGGTGACATTGCCTATGGTGACACATCTCATGGTGACATTTCCCATGGTGACATTGCTCAAGGTGACACACGACATTGTGCCAGTGCCCATGGTGACAGTGCACATTGTGATACTCGCAATGGTGACAGTGCTCATGGTGACAGCGCTCATGGTGGCAGTACCCAAGGTGACAGTGCTCACAGTGACAGTGCCCACTGTATGAGTGCCCATGTTGACAGTGCTCATGGTGACACTGACCATGGTGACATTGCCTATGGTGACAGTGCTCATGGTGACAGTGCCCATGGTGACACTGACCACAGTGAGAATGCTCACAGTGATAGTGCCAATGGTGCCAGCACTCATGTTGACAGCCCCCATTGTGCAAGGTGCCATGGTGACAGTGACCATGGTGAGAGATCTCACGGTGATAGCGCTCACGGTAATAGTCCTCATGGTGACAGTGCAAATGGTGACAATACACAGGGTGACAGTACACATGGTGAAAATACCCATGGTAGCAGTTCTCATAGTGACAGTGCTCATGGGAGATGTGCCCATGCTGACAGTGCTCATTGTGGCAGTGTTCATGGTGACAGTACCGATGAGGCCAGAGATTATGGTGATGGTGTTCACAGTGGCTGTGCTCATGGAGATAGTGCTCACGGTGACCATGCCCATGATGACAGTGCCCAGGGTGGCAGTGCTCACGGGGAAAGTGCCTATGATAACATTAACCATGGTGATAGTGCCCCTGGTGACACGGCCCACAGTGACATTGCTCATGGTGATAGTGCCATTGGTGACAGTGCTCACGGTGAAGTTGCCCATCCTGACAATACTCATGGTGACATTGACCTTCGAGATAGTACCCATGTTGACAGTGCCCATGGTGACGTGCTCATGTTGACAGTGCTCAAAGTGTTAGTGCCCATGGTGACATTGCCAAGAGTGACAGTGCCCATGCTGACAGTTCTCATTGTGATAGTGCCCATGGTGACAGTGCACATGGTGATACTTGCAATGGTGACAGTGCTCATGGTGACAGCGCTCATGGTTGCAGTACCCATGGTGACAGTGCTCAAAATGACAGTGACAGTGGTGGCAGTGACCATGGTGACAGTGCCCACGGTGACATTGCCTATAGTGACACTTCTCACAGTGACATTGCCCATGGTGACAGGGCTCATGTTGACGTGCTCATATTGACAGTGCTCACAGCGATAATGTCCATGGTGACATTGCCCATGGTGGAATTGCACACAATGCCATTTCCAACAGTGACAGTGCTCACGCTGAGAGTTGTCATGGTGATAGTGCCCATGGTGACAGTGCACATGGTCATACAGCCAATGGTTAAATTACTCATGGTGACAGTACTCATGGTTGCAGTACCCATGGTGACAGTGCTCAAAATGGCAGTTCCCATGGTGACATTGCCCATGGTGACATTGCCTATGGTGACACTTCTCACGGTGACATTTCCCATGGTGACATGGCTCATGGTGACACACCACATTGTGCCAGTGCTCATGGTGACAGTGTTCACAGTGAAAGTGCTCATGGTAATACTGTTTACTTTGAGAGTGCCCAAGGTGAAAATACACTTAGTGACATTACTCATTGAGAAATTGCCCATGGTTACAATTCTCATAGCAACAGTTATGGTGACAGTGCTCATGGTGGCACTGCCCTGGGTGACAGTGCTCGTGGTGTCAGTGCTCATGGTGACAGTGCTCATGATGAGAGTGCCTATGTTGTTAATTCCCATGGTGACACTTCTCACAGTGACACTGACAATGGTTACAGGTCACATGTTGGCCGTGCCCTTGGTGACAGTGCCCATGCAGACAGTACTTATGGTGACAGTGTTATCGGTGATAGTGCCCATGGTGAGAGTGCACATGGTGGTAGTGCACATGGTGGCACTGAAAAATGGTGACAGGGCTCATGGTGACAGTGCTCACGGTAAAAACCCATGCTGACAGTACTCACAGAGACACTGCTCATAGTGGCAGTAACCATGGTGACAGTTCGCACAGTGACAGTGCCCACTGTAGGAGTGCCCATGGAGACATTGCTCATGGTGACACTGACCACGGTGACATTGCCTATGGTGACAGTGCTCATGGTGACAGAGCCCATGTTGACTCTGACCACAGTGAGAATGCTCACGGTGATAGTGCCAATGGTGACAGCACTCATGTTGACAGCACGCATTGTGCAAGGTGCCATGGTGACAGTGACCATGGTGAGAGATCTCACGGTGATAGCACTCACGGTAATAGTCCTGATGGTGACAGTGCAAATGGTGACAATACAGAGGGTGACAGTACTCATGGTGAAAATACCCATGCTAGCAGTTCTCATAGTGACAGTGCTCATGGGGGAAGTGCCCATGCTGACAGTGCTCATTGTGGCAGTGCTCATGGTGACAGTACCGATGAGGCCAGTGATTATGGTGATGGTGTTCACAGTGGCTGTGCTCATGGAGATAGTGCTCACGGTGACCGTGCCCATGATGACAGTGCCCAGGGTGACAGTGCTCACGGGGAAAGTGCCAATGAGAACATTAACCATGGTGATAGTGCCCCTGGTGACACGGCCCACAGTGACATTGCTCATGGTGATAGTGCCTTTGGTGACCGTGCTCATGGTGAAATTGCCCTTCCTGACAATGCTCATGGTGACCTTGCCCTTCGAGATAGTACCCATGTTGACAGTGCCCATGGTGACGTGCTCATGTTGACAGTGCTCACAGTGATAGTGCCCATGGTGACATTGCCCATGGTGGAAGTGCCCACGGTGCCCTTGCCAACAGTGACAGTGCCCACGCTGACAGTTCTCATTGTGATAGTGCCCATGGTGACAGTACACATGGTGATAATCGCAATGGTGACAGTGCTCATGGTGACAGTGCTCATGGTTGCAATACCCATGGTGACAGTGCTCAAAATGACAGTGACAGTGGTGGCAGTGACCATGGTGACAGTGCCCACGGTGACATCGCCTATAGTGACACTTCTCACGGTGACATTGACAATGGTGACAGGGCTCATGTTGACGTGCTTATATTGACAGTGCTCACAGTGATAGTGCCCATGGTGACATTGCCCATGGTGGAATTGCACACAATGCCAGTTCCCACAGTGACAGTGCTCACGCTGAGAGTTGTCATGGTGATAGTGCCCATGGTGACAGTGCACATGGTCATACTGCCAATGGTGACAGTACTCATGGTTGCAGTACCCATGGTGACAGTGTGCAAAATAGCATTTCCCATGGTGACATTGCCCATGGTGACATTGCCTATGGTGACACATCTCACGGTGACATTTCCCATGGTGACATTGCTCAAGGTGACACACGACATTGTGCCAGTGCCCATGGTGACAGTGCACATTGTGATACTCGCAATGGTGACAGTGCTCATGGTGACAGCGCTCATGGTGGCAGTACCCAAGGTGACAGTGCTCACGGTGATAGTGCCCACTGTATGAGTGCCCATGTTGACAGTGCTCATGGTGACACTGACCATGGTGACATTGCCTATGGTGACAGTGCTCATGGTGACAGTGCCCATGGTGACACTGACCACAGTGAGAATGCTCACAGTGATAGTGCCAATGGTGCCAGCACTCATGTTGACAGCCCCCATTGTGCAAGGTGCCATGGTGACAGTGACCATGGTGAGAGATCTCACGGTGATAGCGCTCACGGTAATAGTCCTCATGGTGACAGTGCAAATGGTGACAATACACAGGGTGACAGTACACATGGTGAAAATACCCATGGTAGCAGTTCTCATAGTGACAGTGCTCATGGGGGATGTGCCCATGCTGACAGTGCTCATTGTGGCAGTGCTCATGGTGACAGTACCGATGAGGCCAGTGATTATGGTGATGGTGTTCACAGTGGCTGTGCTCATGGAGATAGTGCTCACGGTGACCGTGCCCATGATGACAGTGCCCAGGGTGACAGTGCTCACGGGGAAAGTGCCAATGATAACATTAACCATGGTGATAGTGCCCCTGGTGACACGGCACACAGTGACATTGCTCATGGTGATAGTGCCATTGGTGACAGTGCTCACGGTGAAGTTGCCCATCCTGACAATGCTCATGGTGACATTGACCTTCGAGATAGTACCCATGTTGACAGTGCCCATGGTGACGTGCTCATGTTGACAGTGCTCAAAGTGATAGTGCCCATGGTGACATTGCCAAGAGTGACAGTGCCCATGCTGACAGTTCTCATTGTGATAGTGCCCATGGTGACAGTGCACATGGTGATACTTGCAATGGTGACAGTGCTCATGGTGACAGCGCTCATGGTTGCAGTACCCATGGTGACAGTGCTCAAAATGACAGTGACAGTGGTGGCAGTGACCATGGTGACAGTGCCCACGGTGACATTGCCTATAGTGACACTTCTCACAGTGACATTGCCCATGGTGACAGGGCTCATGTTGACGTGCTCATATTGACAGTGCTCACAGCGATAATGTCCATGGTGACATTGCCCATGGTGGAATTGCACACAATGCCATTTCCAACAGTGACAGTGCTCACGCTGAGAGTTGTCATGGTGATAGTGCCCATGGTGACAGTGCACATGGTCATACAGCCAATGGTTAAATTACTCATGGTGACAGTACTCATGGTTGCAGTACCCATGGTGACTGTGCTCAAAATGGCAGTTCCCATGGTGACATTGCCCATGGTGACATTGCCTATGGTGACACTTCTCACGGTGACATTTCCCATGGTGACATGGCTCATGGTGACACACCACATTGTGCCTGTGCCCATGGTGACAGTGTTCACAGTGCAAGTGCTCATGGTAATACTGTTTACTTTGAGAGTGCCCAAGGTGAAAATACACATGGTGACATTACTCATTGAGAAATTGCCCATGGTTACAATTCTCATAGCAACAGTTATGGTGACAGTGCTCATGGTGGCACTGCCCTGGGTGACAGTGCTCGTGGTGTCAGTTCTCATGGTGACAGTGCTCATGATGAGAGTGCCTATGTTGTTAATTCCCATGGTGACACTTCTCACAGTGACACTGACAATGGTTACAGGTCACATGTTGGCCCTGCCCTTGGTGACAGTGCCCATGCAGACAGTACTTATGGTGACAGTGTTATCGGTGATAGTGCCCATGGTGAGAGTGCACATGGTGGTAGTGCACATGGTG
The DNA here is from genome assembly GCF_964341445.2 of Mesoplodon mirus. Classification (NCBI taxonomy): domain Eukaryota; kingdom Metazoa; phylum Chordata; class Mammalia; order Artiodactyla; family Ziphiidae; genus Mesoplodon; species Mesoplodon mirus. The sequence goes on from NW_028295320.1 coordinate 278,675, forward strand.
GCACTGAAAAATGGTGACAGGGCTCATGGTGACAGTGCTCACGGTAAAAACCCATGCTGACAGTACTCACAGAGACACTGCTCATAGTGGCAGTAACCATGGTGACAGTTCGCACAGTGACAGTGCCCACTGTAGGAGTGCCCATGGAGACATTGCTCATGGTGACACTGACCACGGTGACATTGCCTATGGTGACAGTGCTCATGATGACAGAGCCCATGTTGACTCTGACCACAGTGAGAATGCTCACGGTGATAGTGCCAATGGTGACAGCACTCATGTTGACAGCACGCATTGTGCAAGGTGTCATGGTGACACTGACCATGGTGAGAGATCTCACGGTGATAGCACTCACGGTAATAATCCTGATGGTGACAGTGCAAATGGTGACAATACAGAGGGTGACAGTACTCATGGTGAAAATACCCATGCTAGCAGTTCTCATAGTGACAGTGCTCATGGGGGAAGTGCCCATGCTGACAGTGCTCATTGTGGCAGTGCTCATGGTGACAGTACCGATGAGGCCAGTGATTATGGTGATGGTGTTCACAGTGGCTGTGCTCATGGAGATAGTGCTCACGGTGACCGTGCCCATGATGACAGTGCCCAGGGTGACAGTGCTCACGGGGAAAGTGCCAATGATAACATTAACCATGGTGATAGTGCCCCTGGTGACACGGCCCACAGTGACATTGCTCATGGTGATAGTGCCATTGGTGACAGTGCTCACGGTGAAGTTGCCCATCCTGACAATGCTCATGGTGACATTGACCTTCGAGATAGTACCCATGTTGACAGTGCCCATGGTGACGTGCTCATGTTGACAGTGCTCAAAGTGATAGTGCCCATGGTGACATTGCCAAGAGTGACAGTGCCCATGCTGACAGTTCTCATTGTGATAGTGCCCATGGTGACAGTGCACATGGTGATACTTGCAATGGTGACAGTGCTCATGGTGACAGCGCTCATGGTTGCAGTACCCATGGTGATAGTGCTCAAAATGACAGTGACAGTGGTGGCAGTGACCATGGTGACAGTGCCCACGGTGACATTGCCTATAGTGACACTTCTCACAGTGACATTGCCCATGGTGACAGGGCTCATGTTGACGTGCTCATATTGACAGTGCTCACAGCGATAATGTCCATGGTGACATTGCCCATGGTGGAATTGCACACAATGCCATTTCCAACAGTGACAGTGCTCACGCTGAGAGTTGTCATGGTGATAGTGCCCATGGTGACAGTGCACATGGTCATACTGCCAATGGTTAAATTACTCATGGTGACAGTACTCATGGTTGCAGTACCCATGGTGACAGTGCTCAAAATGGCAGTTCCCATGGTGACATTGCCCATGGTGACATTGCCTATGGTGACACTTCTCACGGTGACATTCCCCATGGTGACATGGCTCATGGTGACACACCACATTGTGCCAGTGCCCATGGTGACAGTGTTCACAGTGAAAGTGCTCATGGTAATACTGTTTACTTTGAGAGTGCCCAAGGTGAAAATACACATGGTGACATTACTCATTGAGAAATTGCCCATGGTTACAATTCTCATAGCAACAGTTATGGTGACAGTGCTCATGGTGGCACTGCCCTGGGTGACAGTGCTCGTGGTGTCAGTGCTCATGGTGACAGTGCTCATGATGAGAGTGCCTATGTTGTTAATTCCCATGGTGACACTTCTCACAGTGACACTGACAATGTTTACAGGTCACATGTTGGCCGTGCCCTTGGTGACAGTGCCCATGCAGACAGTACTTATGGTGACAGTGTTATCGGTGATAGTGCCCATGGTGAGAGTGCACATGGTGGTAGTGCACATGGTGGCACTGAAAAATGGTGACAGGGCTCATGGTGACAGTGCTCACGGTAAAAACCCATGCTGACAGTACTCACAGAGACACTGCTCATAGTGGCAGTAACCATGGTGACAGTTCGCACAGTGACAGTGCCCACTGTAGGAGTGCCCATGGAGACATTGCTCATGGTGGCACTGACCACGGTGACATTGCCTATGGTGACAGTGCTCATGGTGACAGAGCCCATGTTGACTCTGACCACAGTGAGAATGCTCACGGTGATAGTGCCAATGGTGACAGCACTCATGTTGACAGCACGCATTGTGCAAGGTGCCATGGTGACAGTGACCATGGTGAGAGATCTCACGGTGATAGCACTCACGGTAATAGTCCTGATGGTGACAGTGCAAATGGTGACAATACAGAGGGTGACAGTACTCATGGTGAAAATACCCATGCTAGCAGTTCTCATAGTGACAGTGCTCATGGGGGAAGTGCCCATGCTGACAGTGCTCATTGTGGCAGTGCTCATGGTGACAGTACCGATGAGGCCAGTGATTATGGTGATGGTGTTCACAGTGGCTGTGCTCATGGAGATAGTGCTCACGGTGACCGTGCCCATGATGACAGTGCCCAGGGTGACAGTGCTCACGGGGAAAGTGCCAATGATAACATTAACCATGGTGATAGTGCCCCTGGTGACACGGCCCACAGTGACATTGCTCATGGTGATAGTGCCTTTGGTGACAGTGCTCATGGTGAAATTGCCCTTCCTGACAATGCTCATGGTGACATTGCCCTTCGAGATAGTACCCATGGTGACAGTGCCCATGGTGACGTGCTCATGTTGACAGTGCTCACAGTGATAGTGCCCATGGTGACATTGCCCATGGTGGAAGTGCCCACGGTGCCCTTGCCAACAGTGACAGTGCCCACGCTGACAGTTCTCATTGTGATAGTGCCCATGGTGACAGTACACATGGTGATAATCGCAATGGTGACAGTGCTCATGGTGACAGCGCTCATGGTTGCAATACCCATGGTTACAGTGCTCAAAATGACAGTGACAGTGGTGGCAGTGACCATGGTGACAGTGTCCACGGTGACATTGCCTATAGTGACACTTCTCACAGTGACATTGCCCATGGTGACAGGGCTCATGTTGACGTGCTCATATTGACAGTGCTCACAGCGATAATGTCCATGGTGACATTGCCCATGGTGGAATTGCACACAATGCCATTTCCAACAGTGACAGTGCTCACGCTGAGAGTTGTCATGGTGATAGTGCCCATGGTGACAGTGCACATGGTCATACTGCCAATGGTTAAATTACTAATGGTGACAGTACTCATGGTTGCAGTACCCATGGTGACAGTGCTCAAAATGGCAGTTCCCATGCTGACATTGCCCATGGTGACATTGCCTATGGTGACACTTCTCACGGTGACATTCCCCATGGTGACATGGCTCATGGTGACACACCACATTGTGCCAGTGCCCATGGTGACAGTGTTCACAGTGAAAGTGCTCATGGTAATACTGTTTACTTTGAGAGTGCCCAAGGTGAAAATACACATGGTGACATTACTCATTGAGAAATTGCCCATGGTTACAATTCTCATAGCAACAGTTATGGTGACAGTGCTCACGGTGGCACTGCCCTGGGTGACAGTGCTCGTGGTGTCAGTGCTCATGGTGACAGTGCTCATGATGAGAGTGCCTATGTTGTTAATTCCCATGGTGACACTTCTCACAGTGACACTGACAGTGGTTACAGGTCACATGTTGGCCGTGCCCTTGGTGACAGTGCCCATGCAGACAGTACTTATGGTGACAGTGTTATCGGTGATAGTGCCCATGGTGAGAGTGCACATGGTGGTAGTGCACATGGTGGCACTGAAAAATGGTGACAGGGCTCATGGTGACAGTGCTCACGGTAAAAACCCATGCTGACAGTACTCACAGAGACACTGCTCATAGTGGCAGTAACCATGGTGACAGTTCGCACAGTGACAGTGCCCACTGTAGGAGTGCCCATGGAGACATTGCTCATGGTGTCACTGACCACGGTGACATTGCCTATGGTGACAGTGCTCATGGTGACAGAGCCCATGTTGACTCTGACCACAGTGAGAATGCTCACGGTGATAGTGCCAATGGTGACAGCACTCATGTTGACAGCACGCATTGTGCAAGGTGCCATGGTGACAGTGACCATGGTGAGAGATCTCACGGTGATAGCACTCACGGTAATAGTCCTGATGGTGACAGTGCAAATGGTGACAATACAGAGGGTGACAGTACTCATGGTGAAAATACCCATGCTAGCAGTTCTCATAGTGACAGTGCTCATGGGGGAAGTGCCCATGCTGACAGTGCTCATTGTGGCAGTGCTCATGGTGACAGTACCGATGAGGCCAGTGATTATGGTGATGGTGTTCACAGTGGCTGTGCTCATGGAGATAGTGCTCACGGTGACCGTGCCCATGATGACAGTGCCCAGGGTGACAGTGCTCACGGGGAAAGTGCCAATGAGAACATTAACCATGGTGATAGTGCCCCTGGTGACACGGCCCACAGTGACATTGCTCATGGTGATAGTGCCATTGGTGACAGTGCTCACGGTGAAGTTGCCCATCCTGACAATGCTCATGGTGACATTGACCTTCGAGATAGTACCCATGTTGACAGTGCCCATGGTGACGTGCTCATGTTGACAGTGCTCAAAGTGATAGTGCCCATGGTGACATTGCCAAGAGTGACAGTGCCCATGCTGACAGTTCTCATTGTGATAGTGCCCATGGTGACAGTGCACATGGTGATACTTGCAATGGTGACAGTGCTCATGGTGACAGCGCTCATGGTTCCAGTACCCATGGTGACAGTGCTCAAAATGACAGTGACAGTGGTGGCAGTGACCATGGTGACAGTGCCCACGGTGACATTGCCTATAGTGACACTTCTCACAGTGACATTGCCCATGGTGACAGGGCTCATGTTGACGTGCTCATATTGACAGTGCTCACAGCGATAATGTCCATGGTGACATTGCCCATGGTGGAATTGCACACAATGCCATTTCCAACAGTGACAGTGCTCACGCTGAGAGTTGTCATGGTGATAGTGCCCATGGTGACAGTGCACATGGTCATACTGCCAATGGTTAAATTACTCATGGTGACAGTACTCATGGTTGCAGTACCCATGTTGACAGTGCTCAAAATGGCAGTTCCCATGGTGACATTGCCCATGGTGACATTGCCTATGGTGACACTTCTCACGGTGACATTTCCCATGGTGACATGGCTCATGGTGACACACCACATTGTGCCAGTGCCCATGGTGACAGTGTTCACAGTGAAAGTGCTCATGGTAATACTGTTTACTTTGAGAGTGCCCAAGGTGAAAATACACATGGTGACATTACTCATTGAGAAATTGCCCATGGTTACAATTCTCATAGCAACAGTTATGGTGACAGTGCTCATGGTGGCACTGCCCTGGGTGACAGTGCTCGTCGTGTCAGTGCTCATGGTGACAGTGCTCATGATGAGAGTGCCTATGTTGTTAATTCCCATGGTGACACTTCTCACAGTGACACTGACAATGGTTACAGGTCACATGTTGGCCGTGCCCTTGGTGACAGTGCCCATGAAGACAGTACTTATGGTGACAGTGTTATCGGTGATAGTGCCCATGGTGAGAGTGCACATGGTGGTAGTGCACATGGTGGCACTGAAGAATGGTGACAGGGCTCATGGTGACAGTGCTCACGGTAAAAACCCATGCTGACAGTACTCACAGAGACACTGCTCATAGTGGCAGTAACCATGGTGACAGTTCGCACAGTGACAGTGCCCACTGTAGGAGTGCCCATGGAGACATTGCTCATGGTGACACTGACCACGGTGACATTGCCTATGGTGACAGTGCTCATGGTGACAGAGCCCATGTTGACTCTGACCACAGTGAGAATGCTCACGGTGATAGTGCCAATGGTGACAGCACTCATGTTGACAGCACGCATTGTGCAAGGTGCCATGGTGACAGTGACCATGGTGAGAGATCTCACGGTGATAGCACTCACGGTAATAGTCCTGATGGTGACAGTGCAAATGGTGACAATATAGAGGGTGACAGTACTCATGGTGAAAATACCCATGGTAGCAGTTCTCATAGTGACAGTGCTCATGGGGGAAGTGCCCATGCTGACAGTGCTCATTGTGGCAGTGCTCATGGTGACAGTACCGATGAGGCCAGTGATTATGGTGATGGTGTTCACAGTGGCTGTGCTCATGGAGATAGTGCTCACGGTGACCGTGCCCATGATGACAGTGCCCAGGGTGACAGTGCTCACGGGGAAAGTGCCAATGAGAACATTAACCATGGTGATAGTGCCCCTGGTGACACGGCCCACAGTGACATTGCTCATGGTGATAGTGCCTTTGGTGACAGTGCTCATGGTGAAATTGCCCTTCATGACAATGCTCATGGTGACATTGCCCTTCGAGATAGTACCCATGTTGACAGTGCCCATGGTGACGTGCTCATGTTGACAGTGCTCACAGTGATAGTGCCCATGGTGACATTGCCCATGGTGGAAGTGCCCACGGTGCCCTTGCCAACAGTGACAGTGCCCACGCTGACAGTTCTCATTGTGATAGTGCCCATGGTGACAGTACACATGGTGATAATTGCAATGGTGACATTGCTCATGGTGACAGTGCTCATGGTTGCAATACCCATGGTGACAGTGCTCAAAATGACAGTGACAGTGGTGGCAGTGACCATGGTGACAGTGTCCACGGTGACATTGCTTATAGTGACACTTCTCACGGTGACATTGCCAATGGTGACAGGGCTCATGTTGACGTGCTTATATTGACAGTGCTCACAGTGATAGTGCCCATGGTGACATTGCCCATGGTGGAATTGCACACAATGCCAGTTCCCACAGTGACAGTGCTCACGCTGAGAGTTGTCATGGTGATAGTGCCCATGGTGACAGTGCACATGGTCATACTGCCAATGGTGACAGTACTCATGGTTGCAGTACCCATGGTGACAGTGTGCAAAATGGCATTTCCCATGGTGACATTGCCCATGGTGACATTGCCTATGGTGACACATCTCACGGTGACATTTCCCATGGTGACATTGCTCAAGGTGACACACGACATTGTGCCAGTGCCCATGGTGACAGTGCACATTGTGATACTCGCAATGGTGACAGTGCTCATGGTGACAGCGCTCATGGTGGCAGTACCCAAGGTGACAGTGCTCACAGTGACAGTGCCCACTGTATGAGTGCCCATGTTGACAGTGCTCATGGTGCCACTGACCATGGTGACATTGCCTATGGTGACAGTGCTCATGGTGACAGTGCCCATGGTGACACTGACCACAGTGAGAATGCTCACAGTGATAGTGCCAATGGTGCCAGCACTCATGTTGACAGCCCCCATTGTGCAAGGTGCCATGGTGACAGTGACCATGGTGAGAGATCTCACGGTGATAGCGCTCACGGTAATAGTCCTCATGGTGACAGTGCAAATGGTGACAATACACAGGGTGACAGTACACATGGTGAAAATACCCATGGTAGCAGTTCTCATAGTGACAGTGCTCATGGGGGATGTGCCCACGATGACAGTGCTCATTGTGGCAGTGCTCATGTTGACAGTACCGATGAGGCCAGTGATTATGGTGATGGTGTTCACAGTGGCTGTGCTCATGGAGATAGTGCTCACGGTGACCGTGCCCATGATGACAGTGCCCAGGGTGACAGTGCTCACGGGGAAAGTGCCAATGAGAACATTAACCATGGTGATAGTGCCCCTGGTGACACGGCCCACAGTGACATTGCTCATGGTGATAGTGCCATTGGTGACAGTGCTCACGGTGAAGTTGCCCATCCTGACAATGCTCATGGTGACATTGACCTTTGAGATAGTACCCATGTTGACAGTGCCCATGGTGACGTGCTCATGTTGACAGTGCTCAAAGTGATAGTGCCCATGGTGACATTGCCAAGAGTGACAGTGCCCATGCTGACAGTTCTCATTGTGATAGTGCCCATGGTGACAGTGCACATGGTGATACTTGCAATGGTGACAGTGCTCATGGTGACAGCGCTCATGGTTGCAGTACCCATGGTGACAGTGCTCAAAATGACAGTGACAGTGGTGGCAGTGACCTTGGTGACAGTGCCCACGGTGACATTGCCTATAGTGACACTTCTCACAGTGACATTGCCCATGGTGACAGGGCTCATGTTGACGTGCTCATATTGACAGTGCTCAGAGCGATAATGTCCATGGTGACATTGCCCATGGTGGAATTGCACACAATGCCATTTCCAACAGTGACAGTGCTCACGCTGAGAGTTGTCATGGTGATAGTGCCCATGGTGACAGTGCACATGGTCATACTGCCAATGGTTAAATTACTCATGGTGACAGTACTCATGGTTGTAGTACCCATGGTGACAGTGCTCAAAATGGCAGTTCCCATGGTGACATTGCCCATGGTGACATTGCCTATGGTGACACTTCTCACGGTGACATTTCCCATGGTGACATGGCTCATGGTGACACACCACATTGTGCCAGTGCCCATGGTGACAGTGTTCACAGTGAAAGTGCTCATGGTAATACTGTTTACTTTGAGAGTGCCCAAGGTGAAAATACACATGGTGACATTACTCATTGAGAAATTGCCCATGGTTACAATTCTCATAGCAACAGTTATGGTGACAGTGCTCATGGTGGCACTGCCCTGGGTGACAGTGCTCGTGGTGTCAGTGCTCATGGTGACAGTGCTCATGATGAGAGTGCCTATGTTGTTAATTCCCATGGTGACACTTCTCACAGTGACACTGACAATGGTTACAGGTCACATGTTGGCCGTGCCCTTGGTGACAGTGCCCATGAAGACAGTACTTATGGTGACAGTGTTATCGGTGATAGTGCCCATGGTGAGAGTGCACATGGTGGTAGTGCACATGGTGGCACTGAAGAATGGTGACAGGGCTCATGGTGACATTGCTCACGGTAAAAACCCATGCTGACAGTACTCACAGAGACACTGCTCATAGTGGCAGTAACCATGGTGACAGTTCGCACAGTGACAGTGCCCACTGTAGGAGTGCCCATGGAGACATTGCTCATGGTGACACTGACCACGGTGACATTGCCTATGGTGACAGTGCTCATGGTGACAGAGCCCATGTTGACTCTGACCACAGTGAGAATGCTCACGGTGATAGTGCCAATGGTGACAGCACTCATGTTGACAGCACGCATTGTGCAAGGTGCCATGGTGACAGTGACCATGGTGAGAGATCTCACGGTGATAGCACTCACGGTAATAGTCCTGATGGTGACAGTGCAAATGGTGACAATACAGAGGGTGACAGTACTCATGGTGAAAATACCCATGGTAGCAGTTCTCATAGTGACAGTGCTCATGGGGGAAGTGCCCATGCTGACAGTGCTCATTGTGGCAGTGCTCATGGTGACAGTACCGATGAGGCCAGTGATTATGGTGATGGTGTTCACAGTGGCTGTGCTCATGGAGATAGTGCTCACGGTGACCGTGCCCATGATGACAGTGCCCAGGGTGACAGTGCTCACGGGGAAAGTGCCAATGAGAACATTAACCATGGTGATAGTGCCCCTGGTGACACGGCCCACAGTGACATTGCTCATGGTGATAGTGCCTTTGGTGACAGTGCTCATGGTGAAATTGCCCTTCCTGACAATGCTCATGGTGACATTGCCCTTCGAGATAGTACCCATGTTGACAGTGCCCATGGTGACGTGCTCATGTTGACAGTGCTCACAGTGATAGTGCCCATGGTGACATTGCCCATGGTGGAAGTGCCCACGGTGCCCTTGCCAACAGTGACAGTGCCCACGCTGACAGTTCTCATTGTGATAGTGCCCATGGTGACAGTACACATGGTGATAATTGCAATGGTGACATTGCTCATGGTGACAGTGCTCATGGTTGCAATACCCATGGTGACAGTGCTCAAAATGACAGTGACAGTGGTGGCAGTGACCATGGTGACAGTGCCCACCGTGACATTGCCTATAGTGACACTTCTCACGGTGACATTGCCAATGGTGACAGGGCTCATGTTGACGTGCTTATATTGACAGTGCTCACAGTGATAGTGCCCATGGTGACATTGCCCATGGTGGAATTGCACACAATGACAGTTCCCACAGTGACAGTGCTCACGCTGAGAGTAGTCATGGTGATAGTGCCCATGGTGACAGTGCACATGGTCATACTGCCAATGGTGACAGTACTCATGGTTTCAGTACCCATGGTGACAGTGTGCAAAATGGCATTTCCCATGGTGACATTGCCCATGGTGACATTGCCTATGGTGACACATCTCACGGTGACATTTCCCATGGTGACATTGCTCAAGGTGACACACGACATTGTGCCAGTGCCCATGGTGACAGTGCACATTGTGATACTCGCAATGGTGACAGTGCTCATGGTGACAGCGCTCATGGTGGCAGTACCCAAGGTGACAGTGCTCACAGTGACAGTGCCCACTGTATGAGTGCCCATGTTGACAGTGCTCATGGTGCCACAGACCATGGTGACATTGCCTATGGTGACAGTGCTCATGGTGACAGTGCCCATGGTGACACTGACCACAGTGAGAATGCTCACAGTGATAGTGCCAATGGTGCCAGCACTCATGTTGACAGCCCCCATTGTGCAAGGTGCCATGGTGACAGTGACCATGGTGAGAGATCTCACGGTGATAGCGCTCACGGTAATAGTCCTCATGGTGACAGTGCAAATGGTGACAACACACAGGTTGACAGTACACATGGTGAAAATACCCATGGTAGCAGTTCTCATAGTGACAGTGCTCATGGGGGATGTGCCAATGATGACAGTGCTCATTGTGGCAGTGCTCATGGTGACAGTACCGATGAGGCCAGTGATTATGGTGATGGTGTTCACAGTGGCTGTGCTCATGGAGATAGTGCTCACGGTGACCGTGCCCATGATGACAGTGCCCAGGGTGACAGTGCTCACGGGGAAAGTGCCAATGAGAACATTAACCATGGTGATAGTGCCCCTGGTGACACGGCCCACAGTGACATTGCTCATGGTGATAGTGCCATTGGTGACAGTGCTCACGGTGAAGTTGCCCATCCTGACAATGCTCATGGTGACATTGACCTTCGAGATAGTACCCATGTTGACAGTGCCCATGGTGACGTGCTCATGTTGACAGTGCTCAAAGTGATAGTGCCCATGGTGACATTGCCAAGAGTGACAGTGCCCATGCTGACAGTTCTCATTGTGATAGTGCCCATGGTGACAGTGCACATGGTGATACTTGCAATGGTGACAGTGCTCATGGTGACAGCGCTCATGGTTGCAGTACCCATGGTGACAGTGCTCAAAATGACAGTGACAGTGGTGGCAGTGACCATGGTGACAGTGTCCACGGTGACATTGCCTATAGTGACACTTCTCACAGTGACATTGCCCATGGTGACAGGGCTCATGTTGACGTGCTCATATTGACAGTGCTCAGAGCGATAATGTCCATGGTGACATTGCCCATGGTGGAATTGCACACAATGCCATTTCCAACAGTGACAGTGCTCACGCTGAGAGTTGTCATGGTGATAGTGCCCATGGTGACAGTGCACATGGTCATACTGCCAATGGTTAAATTACTCATGGTGACAGTACTCATGGTTGCAGTACCCATGGTGACAGTGCTCAAAATGGCAGTTCCCATGGTGACATTGCCCATGGTGACATTGCCTATGGTGACACATCTCACGGTGACATTCCCCATGGTGACATGGCTCATGGTGACACACCACATTGTGCCAGTGCCCATGGTGACAGTGTTCACAGTGAAAGTGCTCATGGTAATACTGTTTACTTTGAGAGTGCCCAAGGTGAAAATACACATGGTGACATTACTCATTGAGAAATTGCCCATGGTTACAATTCTCATAGCAACAGTTATGGTGACAGTGCTCATGGTGGCACTGCCCTGGGTGACAGTGCTCGTGGTGTCAGTGCTCATGGTGACAGTGCTCATGATGAGAGTGCCTATGTTGTTAATTCCCATGGTGACACTTCTCACAGTGACACTGACAATGGTTACAGGTCACATGTTGGCCGTGCCCTTGGTGACAGTGCCCATGCAGACAGTACTTATGGTGACAGTGTTATCGGTGATAGTGCCCATGGTGAGAGTGCACATGGTGGTAGTGCACATGGTGGCACTGAAAAATGGTGACAGGGCTCATGGTGACAGTGCTCACGGTAAAAACCCATGCTGACAGTACTCACAGAGACACTGCTCATAGTGGCAGTAACCATGGTGACAGTTCGCACAGTGACAGTGCCCACTGTAGGAGTGCCCATGGAGACATTGCTCATGGTGTCACTGACCATGGTGACATTGCCTATGGTGACAGTGCTCATGGTGGCAGAGCCCATGTTGACTCTGACCACAGTGAGAATGCTCACGGTGATAGTGCCAATGGTGACAGCACTCATGTTGACAGCACGCATTGTGCAAGGTGCCATGGTGACAGTGACCATGGTGAGAGATCTCACGGTGATAGCACTCACGGTAATAGTCCTGATGGTGACAGTGCAAATGGTGACAATACAGAGGGTGACAGTACTCATGGTGAAAATACCCATGCTAGCAGTTCTCATAGTGACAGTGCTCATGGGGGAAGTGCCCATGCTGACAGTGCTCATTGTGGCAGTGCTCATGGTGACAGTACCGATGAGGCCAGTGATTATGGTGATGGTGTTCACAGTGGCTGTGCTCATGGAGATAGTGCTCACGGTGACCGTGCCCATGATGACAGTGCCCAGGGTGACAGTGCTCACGGGGAAAGTGCCAATGAGAACATTAACCATGGTGATAGTGCCCCTGGTGACACGGCCCACAGTGACATTGCTCATGGTGATAGTGCCATTGGTGACAGTGCTCACGGTGAAGTTGCCCATCCTGACAATGCTCATGGTGACATTGCCCTTCGAGATAGTACCCATGTTGACAGTGCCCATGGTGACGTGCTCATGTTGACAGTGCTCAAAGTGATAGTGCCCATGGTGACATTGCCAAGAGTGACAGTGCCCATGCTGACAGTTCTCATTGTGATAGTGCCCATGGTGACAGTGCACATGGTGATACTTGCAATGGTGACAGTGCTCATGGTGACAGCGCTCATGGTTGCAGTACCCATGGTGACAGTGCTCAAAATGACAGTGACAGTGGTGGCAGTGACCATGGTGACAGTGTCCACGGTGACATTGCCTATAGTGACACTTCTCACAGTGACATTGCCCATGGTGACAGGGCTAATGTTGACGTGCTCATATTGACAGTGCTCAGAGCGATAATGTCCATGGTGACATTGCCCATGGTGGAATTGCACACAATGCCATTTCCAACAGTGACAGTGCTCACGCTGAGAGTTGTCATGGTGATAGTGCCCATGGTGACAGTGCACATGGTCATACTGCCAATGGTTAAATTACTCATGGTGACAGTACTCATGGTTGCAGTACCCATGTTGACAGTGCTCAAAATGGCAGTTCCCATGGTGACATTGCCCATGGTGACATTGCCTATGGTGACACTTCTCACGGTGACATTTCCCATGGTGACATGGCTCATGGTGACACACCACATTGTGCCAGTGCCCATGGTGACAGTGTTCACAGTGAAAGTGCTCATGGTAATACTGTTTACTTTGAGAGTGCCCAAGGTGAAAATACACATGGTGACATTACTCATTGAGAAATTGCCCATGGTTACAATTCTCATAGCAACAGTTATGGTGACAGTGCTCACGGTGGCACTGCCCTGGGTGACAGTGCTCGTGGTGTCAGTGCTCATGGTGACAGTGCTCATGATGAGAGTGCCTATGTTGTTAATTCCCATGGTGACACTTCTCACAGTGACACTGACAGTGGTTACAGGTCACATGTTGGCCGTGCCCTTGGTGACAGTGCCCATGCAGACAGTACTTATGGTGACAGTGTTATCGGTGATAGTGCCCATGGTGAGAGTGCACATGGTGGTAGTGCACATGGTGGCACTGAAAAATGGTGACAGGGCTCATGGTGACAGTGCTCACGGTAAAAACCCATGCTGACAGTACTCACAGAGACACTGCTCATAGTGGCAGTAACCATGGTGACAGTTCGCACAGTGACAGTGCCCACTGTAGGAGTGCCCATGGAGACATTGCTCATGGTGTCACTGACCATGGTGACATTGCCTATGGTGACAGTGCTCATGGTGGCAGAGCCCATGTTGACTCTGACCACAGTGAGAATGCTCACGGTGATAGTGCCAATGGTGACAGCACTCATGTTGACAGCACGCATTGTGCAAGGTGCCATGGTGACAGTGACCATGGTGAGAGATCTCACGGTGATAGCACTCACGGTAATAGTCCTGATGGTGACAGTGCAAATGGTGACAATACAGAGGGTGACAGTACTCATGGTGAAAATACCCATGCTAGCAGTTCTCATAGTGACAGTGCTCATGGGGGAAGTGCCCATGCTGACAGTGCTCATTGTGGCAGTGCTCATGGTGACAGTACCGATGAGGCCAGTGATTATGGTGATGGTGTTCACAGTGGCTGTGCTCATGGAGATAGTGCTCACGGTGACCGTGCCCATGATGACAGTGCCCAGGGTGACAGTGCTCACGGGGAAAGTGCCAATGAGAACATTAACCATGGTGATAGTGCCCCTGGTGACACGGCCCACAGTGACATTGCTCATGGTGATAGTGCCTTTGGTGACAGTGCTTTTGGTGAAATTGCCCTTCCTGACAATGCTCATGGTGACATTGCCCTTCGAGATAGTACCCATGGTGACAGTGCCCATGGTGACGTGCTCATGTTGACAGTGCTCACAGTGATAGTTCCCATGGTGACATTGCCCATGGTGGAAGTGCCCACGGTGCCCTTGCCAACAGTGACAGTGCCCACGCTGACAGTTCTCATTGTGATAGTGCCCATGGTGACAGTACACATGGTGATAATCGCAATGGTGACAGTGCTCATGGTGACAGCGCTCATGGTTGCAATACCCATGGTGACAGTGCTCAAAATGACAGTGACAGTGGTGGCAGTGACCATGGTGACAGTGTCCACGGTGACATTGCCTATAGTGACACTTCTCACAGTGACATTGCCCATGGTGACAGGGCTCATGTTGACGTGCTCATATTGACAGTGCTCACAGCGATAATGTCCATGGTGACATTGCCCATGGTGGAATTGCACACAATGCCATTTCCAACAGTGACAGTGCTCACGCTGAGAGTTGTCATGGTGATAGTGCCCATGGTGACAGTGCACATGGTCATACTGCCAATGGTTAAATTACTCATGGTGACAGTACTCATGGTTGCAGTACCCATGTTGACAGTGCTCAAAATGGCAGTTCCCATGGTGACATTGCCCATGGTGACATTGCCTATGGTGACACTTCTCACGGTGACATTCCCCATGGTGACATGGCTCATGGTGACACACCACATTGTGCCAGTGCCCATGGTGACAGTGTTCACAGTGAAAGTGCTCATGGTAATACTGTTTACTTTCAGAGTGCCCAAGGTGAAAATACACATGGTGACATTACTCATTGAGAAATTGCCCATGGTTACAATTCTCATAGCAACAGTTATGGTGACAGTGCTCATGGTGGCACTGCCCTGGGTGACAGTACTCGTGGTGTCAGTGCTCATGGTGACAGTGCTCATGATGAGAGTGCCTATGTTGTTAATTCCCATGGTGACACTTCTCACAGTGACACTGACAGTGGTTACAGGTCACATGTTGGCCGTGCCCTTGGTGACAGTGCCCATGCAGACAGTACTTATGGTGACAGTGTTATCGGTGATAGTGCCCATGGTGATAGTGCACATGGTGGTAGTGCACATGGTGGCACTGAAAAATGGTGACAGGGCTCATGGTGACAGTGCTCACGGTAAAAACCCATGCTGACAGTACTCACAGAGACACTGCTCATAGTGGCAGTAACCATGGTGACAGTTCGCACAGTGACAGTGCCCACTGTAGGAGTGCCCATGGAGACATTGCTCATGGTGTCACTGACCACGGTGACATTGCCTATGGTGACAGTGCTCATGGTGACAGAGCCCATGTTGACTCTGACCACAGTGAGAATGCTCACGGTGATAGTGCCAATGGTGACAGCACTCATGTTGACAGCACACATTGTGCAAGGTGCCATGGTGACAGTGACCATGGTGAGAGATCTCACGGTGATAGCACTCACGGTAATAGTCCTGATGGTGACAGTGCAAATGGTGACAATACAGAGGGTGACAGTACTCATGGTGAAAATACCCATGCTAGCAGTTCTCATAGTGACAGTGCTCATGGGGGAAGTGCCCATGCTGACAGTGCTCATTGTGGCAGTGCTCATGGTGACAGTACCGATGAGGCCAGTGATTATGGTGATGGTGTTCACAGTGGCTGTGCTCATGGAGATAGTGCTCACGGTGACCGTGCCCATGATGACAGTGCCCAGGGTGACAGTGCTCACGGGGAAAGTGCCAATGAGAACATTAACCATGGTGATAGTGCCCCTGGTGACACGGCCCACAGTGACATTGCTCATGGTGATAGTGCCATTGGTGACAGTGCTCACGGTGAAGTTGCCCATCCTGACAATGCTCATGGTGACATTGACCTTCGAGATAGTACCCATGTTGACAGTGCCCATGGTGACGTGCTCATGTTGACAGTGCTCAAAGTGATAGTGCCCATGGTGACATTGCCAAGAGTGACAGTGCCCATGCTGACAGTTCTCATTGTGATAGTGCCCATGGTGACAGTGCACATGGTGATACTTGCAATGGTGACAGTGCTCATGGTGACAGCGCTCATGGTTGCAGTACCCATGGTGACAGTGCTCAAAATGACAGTGACAGTGGTGGCAGTGACCATGGTGACAGTGCCCACGGTGACATTGCCTATAGTGACACTTCTCACAGTGACATTGCCCATGGTGACAGGGCTCATGTTGACGTGCTCATATTGACAGTGCTCAGAGCGATAATGTCCATGGTGACATTGCCCATGGTGGAATTGCACACAATGCCATTTCCAACAGTGACAGTGCTCACGCTGAGAGTTGTCATGGTGATAGTGCCCATGGTGACAGTGCACATGGTCATACTGCCAATGGTTAAATTACTCATGGTGACAGTACTCATGGTTGCAGTACCCATGGTGACAGTGCTCAAAATGGCAGTTCCCATGGTGACATTGCCCATGGTGACATTGCCTATGGTGACACTTCTCACGGTGACATTTCCCATGGTGACATGGCTCATGGTGACACACCACATTGTGCCAGTGCCCGTGGTGACAGTGTTCACAGTGAAAGTGCTCATGGTAATACTGTTTACTTTGAGAGTGCCCAAGGTGAAAATACACATGGTGACATTACTCATTGAGAAATTGCCCATGGTTACAATTCTCATAGCAACAGTTATGGTGACAGTGCTCATGGTGGCACTGCCCTGGGTGACAGTGCTCTTGGTGTCAGTGCTCATGGTGACAGTGCTCATGATGAGAGTGCCTATGTTGTTAATTCCCATGGTGACACTTCTCACAGTGACACTGACAATGGTTACAGGTCACATGTTGGCCGTGCCCTTGGTGACAGTGCCCATGAAGACAGTACTTATGGTGACAGTGTTATCGGTGATAGTGCCCATGGTGAGAGTGCACATGGTGGTAGTGCACATGGTGGCACTGAAGAATGGTGACAGGGCTCATGGTGACAGTGCTCACGGTAAAAACCCATGCTGACAGTACTCACAGAGACACTGCTCATAGTGGCAGTAACCATGGTGACAGTTCGCACAGTGACAGTGCCCACTGTAGGAGTGCCCATGGAGACATTGCTCATGGTGACACTGACCACGGTGACATTGCCTATGGTGACAGTGCTCATGGTGACAGAGCCCATGTTGACTCTGACCACAGTGAGAATGCTCACGGTGATAGTGCCAATGGTGACAGCACTCATGTTGACAGCACGCATTGTGCAAGGTGCCATGGTGACAGTGACCATGGTGAGAGATCTCACGGTGATAGCACTCACGGTAATAGTCCTGATGGTGACAGTGCAAATGGTGACAATACAGAGGGTGACAGTACTCATGGTGAAAATACCCATGCTAGCAGTTCTCATAGTGACAGTGCTCATGGGGGAAGTGCCCATGCTGACAGTGCTCATTGTGGCAGTGCTCATGGTGACAGTACCGATGAGGCCAGTGATTATGGTGATGGTGTTCACAGTGGCTGTGCTCATGGAGATAGTGCTCACGGTGACCGTGCCCATGATGACAGTGCCCAGGGTGACAGTGCTCACGGGGAAAGTGCCAATGAGAACATTAACCATGGTGATAGTGCCCCTGGTGACACGGCCCACAGTGACATTGCTCATGGTGATAGTGCCTTTGGTGACAGTGCTCATGGTGAAATTGCCCTTCCTGACAATGCTCATGGTGACATTGCCCTTCGAGATAGTACCCATGTTGACAGTGCCCATGGTGACGTGCTCATGTTGACAGTGCTCACAGTGATAGTGCCCATGGTGACATTGCCCATGGTGGAAGTGCCCACGGTGCCCTTGCCAACAGTGACAGTGCCCACGCTGACAGTTCTCATTGTGATAGTGCCCATGGTGACAGTACACATGGTGATAATCGCAATGGTGACAGTGCTCATGGTGACAGCGCTCATGGTTGCAATACCCATGGTGACAGTGCTCAAAATGACA